>NC_141565.1:18490000-18630000 GCF_036417535.1 Chlamydotis macqueenii | reverse complement strand
CTCTTTATTCTAGCTATTTTCTTTTAAAGCTGTGTTTACTCTAAGAATTCAGCTGAGGCAGTTGAAATATGTGGCTGCAGCGTTGAACAGAATACACTGTGTGTTTTGTTACTCTCCTTGTTCTGCTTTGACTTGTGCAAACAGTTTTAATCCAGAGGAAGAGATCATACAGGCTGCGACTGCGGTATCGTACAATCCAGTCCAGGGTACAAATGACCCTCTTACGGCACATCCTGACGGCGCGTAGTCTTGTCTTGAGGTGGGCGTAAATAGCGTGCGTCCTTCTCTTGCACAAGCCCTGGGAGCAGGAAGCCACGTGCGTTAGTCCTGCGGTGTTCGGGAGCCAGCACATCTGCGTGACCGCGCACCTGCGTGCGGCTGGAGATGTTCAAGCACCGTCTTCAGTGCGGATTTTGAACGTTAAACACACGTCGCTGCTTGTAGACGGCCCCCGCATGCTGCTGGGGATTCAGCACCAGAAGGGCCGTTTCCCAAAGCACGGAGCAACCTCTGCCGAGCTTGGCAGGGATGGACCCGTCCAGTCTAGTCCAGCGCTCGTTATTGGGAGGCTCTGTGGCATTGGCATCATGCATGGAAAAGGTCTGGGCAACCGCAGGAGTGCTCACGACTGCCTGCTGTTGTTGGCCGAGCCAAGCTAGAGAGGCTCGTTCGGTGTCCAGTTGCTCCACTCTCTGCTGTTGCCTCTCCCTCTCGCAGCCATCTCTGATGGTGCCTTAGCGATGGGTGTTGCTTTTCAGCCACGGGTGAATGCAGAAGAGGGATTAAGAGATTGGCTTCCTGCATCCTGACTCAAAAGTAGGCATATGTGCTTTTTTTTTGGTGAGTAGAAACAAATCGGTTTCAACAGAGCTTTTTTAGGGAGTTTTCTCAGGCACAGGATGAAATTTTGAGGTGGAAAAATTTCACACTTTTTTTTTTTCCCCCCTCTGTTGGGCCAGTGTGGTGAGGACCAACTGTATTTTTGGGTGCTTGGGATCCATGTGTGTCACTGTTGAGCATGTGGCTGTTGAGGAACATGTGCGGTACGTACTTGTCTCCAGCACAGCACTGTGGTGGGGTGGGATCCTTGCTCTGGACCCAGACTGGAGCTGTTCCTGGGAAAGAAAATATCAAGGTAAAACTGGGGAGGAAAGCACCTCTTCTGTCCCACTTTTTCTGTTCTGGCTGGTGCTGAAGCAGTACATTGGGTACTTCATGGCGCGTGTGTTAGCTTGCACGCTGGTGTTCATTGGCACATGTACGGTTTCTTTTTGGCATCGTGCTGCCCTGGCTGTAATCTGATAGCCGTAGCCCTTGGACAGGGCAAGGCAAGGAGACACTCTGTGTTTCCACAAAAGCTTAGCTAAGTGCATTTTTCTTATTGTGTTATGGGCCTGATTCTTGAGGGGGGATTAGATGCTCTCAGTTGTGGGTGCTCAGCATTTTTGCAAGTCACCCTTCTCAGAAGTTGGTGGTTACATTTTTTTTTTTAATGGGAAGAAGCATTTTTCCATTTGCTTCTCCATAAACTGAAACCACTAAAGAACTCTTGCTTAGTTTTCCAGACACGAGCACACGCTGATGGGAGCCTGAGAGGGACTGCAGGTCCTAGAAGGCTTTAAGTGTGTGAAAACAAGGAGACCTAATGAAAATGGTTTTGCAACTTAATTGTGGCGGGTGTGCCTTTGTTTGCCAAAAGAAATGAAAGTGCTGGAGGCCAAAGTGCTTGCTTTATCCTCAGAGGAGTGAGGAGAGCAGTATAAACTTCCCCAGCTAGTTTTGCCAAGGTGCCCGCGATCTCCAAGTCCCTGCAGGGCTTTGCCAGTCCGCTCATCTGGACCCTTCTCATGGACTTTGAGCCTTGAGCTGTCCATCCTTGTATTGCTCTCCAGAAATGCCATGTTTTGCACAGTGGACCTCTCCTGAGTGCCCTTCTTAAGAGGTGACTTCTTCACATCACAGGCTCGCTGCGTTTGGGGAAGCCAGCGTGTCTTTTCCAGTGGGTTTGAGATTCATGACTTGCTCCCTGGATGGAGATGCAGACCTCCACATAGCCGGCCTGAAGACAAGAGGCTTTTTCCTCCTAGCACGCTGTCTTGAACCCCTTCAGAATCATCCAAGAACCCTACAAATCTGATCCTTGGGGGCCAGACCCGCTGCTGCCTTGTGCTGCAAGCCTCCTCAGCTACCCAGTGCCCCACAGAAACGCCATCCATTTTAAATGGATGCTGTTCGCAGCATCTTGGACTTGCTGCACGAGGATGAGAAATGTTAACGTGAATTCTTTAAATAACATCTAGTAGTGTTGAATGCACAGAATTATAAAACATTTTTATATTCTGAGACTCATTTGCATCTTCACATTAAAAACTGGTTTTCTTTTCAGGGAAGGGTTGCAAGATCTGATTTGTTTTGAAATCAAAGCTAAATTTGTGTTCTTGCATTCCTCTTTGCCCTTCATTTGACAAATTTTTCTTGTTCTATAAATACAGCATTGTAAACAAGGGCTAATCCTTAGCAACAACCTGGAAAGTTAACATTTCTCTCAAGCTCCTATTATAATTAATTCAGACACTCTGAATATGATGTGATTTACACGTAGTATTCCTACGGCCAGGAGGTACTAATATCTTGTTAGAGACCCGAGGAAAATAACAGGCTTTTGTGTTCGCCATATAGCATAATTGCACTGCATTTTCTTTCATAAGGAGATGTTTAAAGATGCTTTTTGCTTTACATTTGAAAAATGGAAAGCTTCTGCGTTTGGCTGAAATTGTCTTAAATGTGTTTTTCCTCCTGCAGCAGTCAACATTGTCAAAACATTTGGCAAAGTAGATTTTAATAATATGGGTTAAGACCGTCATTATATTAATTTAATTCTCGGTGTAGGTAAATTCGTAAGATGCTTCCACTTTGCCGATAAAAGTTTTTCACAGTAAACATCATCTGTTTTCCCTCTGCAGAAAAGAAAGGGATATACAATCGCATAGATAAATCCTTTGCCTTACATTGTTTAAGTGTAGCTTGAACACTCTTTCTCCCGTGGTCCATCCTTTCGTTTTATTTAATTTTCATTTAATTTTGGTTTCTCCTGTTCATATTTGTTCAGGGAGTGTTTTTGTAGTGTTAATCTGTGTAAGCCACATGCAGTTGAACACTGCAGCTCCCGAAAGGCTGCGATTAAAACGTGATGGATGTGGCAAACCACAAATGCAAAAGTAAGTTTACGTTTAGATTTTCTTCATAATATATTTTATTCGAGTTTTTTAATACCTTGGTATCGTGGTCAACGTTGCCATAAAAATTCTGTGTTATATGGAATGATACAATCTGTGAAGCATTTCCCATTATGTAGACACCATGTCTTTAAATTATAGCAATTTCTTAAGATTTTAAAGCAAAATGAGCTCTTAGAAGTGTGATTAATAGCAGGGAATGAGGCTAACACTGGGTCATCAGTGGCACTCCATTACAAAAAAGGTTGGGCTAATAAAAGCATCCATCTATTTGACCAATAAAGCATTTGAATGATATGCTGATAGTTTTTATCATGCCGTAGTTACTTTGTACTGAACAAACTGTGGTTTTACATGCCGGAAAAGGAGCGTGGAACAGGCGGCGCGGCTGAGGTGAGAGCGGTTGTCTCAAGTAGGGAAATATCAGGACTTTTATGTGAAGCTTGATGTTTTCAGAAGCCTTCAGGTTGCGGTGTCTACATTTTTTGAAGCCGCTGTGAAATATCTAAATCCCCCGTGACCTGTGCCTGCCTGCCCACGGTCGTTTGGTGAGGCTGGCCCTCGCTGTCCTGCCGGGAGGGGAGAAAGGAGGGTATTGTGTGTAATCATTAATTCCAAGTTCAGTCCTCGGCAGCCCCAGACATCAGAAATGTTCTGCTGAAGCACAGGAAATGGGGCAGCACTTCTGTTTTCCTGGGGTGCGGACACCAACCCCGTCCTCGCTTCGCACCTTTCATCCTTCCCGCTATTATGCTGTCATCCTAATGTATTAAAAAATACCAGGTTGCCTGAACAATACTGCATTTGGGTTTTATTTAAATACCTGTCTTATTAGTAGGTTGTACTGATTTCATGGGTTTGAACCTTTTAAAAAAAAAATACAATAAAAGGCTAAATATTTTCTGAAAAAGAAAACGGAGATTCTTGGCTGGCCATGGGTGTCCAGGATTGTGCTGTGAAGAAAAGTACCAAATATTCTAAAACTTGTGAAGAAATGATGAGAGGGGAGGCTTCTGGCCATCATGCTGTTTGCACATGAAATGATAAGGGAGCGGAGATCAGTGTCAGGGCCTTGGATAGTCCGTGTATTCGAAACTGGCATGATTTTACTCAGTGTTTGGTGGTGGTGGTGCTGGTGCTCATCAGAAGGTACTAGTGAACCAGGGAGGGGCTATGGTGCAACCGAGAGAAAAAAGGACTCATGGTATAGACCACAACTACATCCTCTACCCCATCCGACTAGTACAATGTCTTAAAGGGCGTATTTTACCTAAGGAGAGGGCTGAAGAGACTTCTGGAGGTCGCACGCAGGGACTGTGTTGTAACCTGGAGCCCTGGATGAATGCCCACTGTTAAGACCATCCATCTTCTCTCCCTGTATTCAGATCTTTCCCGAAATCCGCATTCAGGATAGAGAAGTTAGAGGAACTTCCTGGAGGGGTGTTGCGATGGGAAACTTCTTGAGTGTTACGGGGATGAGAGACATGAACATAAAGGCTTTCTGGAAGGTGGCAAACCCTGGGGGCTTTGCCATTTTGATTGCCATGAGGACTGATGTCAGTGCCTCAGTGCCAGAGATGGACATCGAGTGGGGAGCGGTTGGGGCAGGAGGTTTCAGTTGTGGGAAGACCTCAGAGGGGCTTCTGACCCTGCTTGGGTTAACGAAGAAGAGCTGGGGAGATGATCAGGGCTCGGAGAACGGCGATGGGAGGCAGAAGCAAGAGACCTGAGGACGGCAGAGAGAAAGCAGGAGGAAGAGGGCTGAGCCATACCCGGCTGCTGCCGTCTTGCGTGTCGCTGCGTACAGGGAGCCGCGGGGCAGGGCTCTGGCCTGGGCATGGACGTGTGCGTGTGAAATCACACGTGTGCGTGGTCATGCTGGGAAGGTGAAGTTCTCTAGAAAGCTGACATTTTGCTTGTTTGTTGTAGGGGAGAAATGAAAACCTTGCATCCCACCTTTTGCAGTTTCTGTTTTGTTTTGTTTTGTTTTTAAAAATGCAAATACATATTTTACATCAGTGGTTTGGCTGGTAAATCTTGTTTTGTAAAACACTTTCAGCTCCTTTCTTTCCCCTTCATGGTAACATATGCCCAGCTATGTGTTTTCCCCCGTTGTCCTGAGGTTGCACAGTAAGGCTGCAGAGGCTTTTTGTTTGTTGTTGTTGAAGGGGAGGAAAAAAACCCTCGATCCACAGAAGAGTTAACAGGATTTCACTTGATCTGCTCGTTTATGCAATGAGTAATGCGAGGTTGGTAACAGCAAATTGTTGTTTATAAGCAAACATGGCACTGTGTAAACAAGGAGGCCTGGTCCCCAACTGGTTTGATTTCATGGTGGTCAGCAGCTGATGTATGTAACGTACAACCTTTCTGCTTCGCAAAATGTCAGAAGAATGACTGTTTGTTTGTCTTGAGTTCTTCCCAGCTGTTTACTCTGTAATGCATTTGCCTCAACCTTGATTCCCTAAGAGTGGCCCCTTTCTCCTCCCTGCTCTGTTTACATTAGTCCTGCCCCGAGTGTCACCTATGAAATCTGTTGATTATTCCACCTGGTTAATGTTAAATTGCTCTTGCAAGATGATGTGTTTGTTCATAAACACAAATGCTGGGCCCCTTGTTTACTGTACCCATGGCAGCAATCAGTTATTAAACAAATATTGCTTTGTTTGCGGGTGTGAGCAGCAGTTTATCCTGCAAGGTCTGGAAAAAAAACCTTTAAATGCTGGGATTTTGATAAAGGAGAAAAAGGGGAGCTTGTCCCTGGAATGTGGCTGAAACTCACTTTGGTTTGCTTTGCTTATCTTTAACTTGGGTGAAGGGGCTAGAAAGATTAGCGAGTTGTTTGGTTTTTCCAAGAGATTTCCTTAGTGTAATGATATCTATCCAGTTGTTTGCTTTTTTCAGAAGGGAGAGAGCACTCCTGCAAGACGACTAGCGCGGGGGTAGACGGCTGATGGCTAGAAAATCCTGCTTGGAGCAAACAAGGAGTTAGAAGGTCTAGGACAAAGATAGAGGGCTATGAACCAGGTAATCGGCCTCAAAGCACGGCCTTTTGCATTCTCTGCCAGCCTTTGGTTGGGGGCTTTTTGGTTTGCATCTTTCCTTGTGCCTGAGTTTGATGCGTGTGCCCTCGACAGAGTTGGAGAAGGCACAGCTTTCGCTTTTATTTCCGAGGAGATCTGAGGAGAGTCTCTATTTTAGAAGCAGAGCCGTTTGAATGGAGAGAAGATACCAGATTTGAAAACGCACGCTGTCGCTCCTCCTCCTGCGAGTGAGATGACAGAGCTGCTTTTCTTCTTTTTATAACTGGAAAACTGCGTTTGCATCTGCTAATTTCTGTACGCTGTCTGTTTGCTCTTTGGTTTCTGGGACTCCTAATTAGAGAGAGCCATCCTGGGAGTTGTTGCTTTTGGGTTGTTTTGCAAATGAGCGAGAAAAACTCACTCACACCATCTTTGTTTTTCAAAATTATTGTTTGTTATTGTTTCTGAATGGAGCTTGGGTTTCAAATGCCGGGCAGGACCTGTTAGCACTAACAGTAAATTGTCAGGGCTTCGCGCACAAAGGGAGTCAACCCTCTCCGAGTGACCTTGAGAGAGAAATGTTAACTCTTGTTGTGTGAGGGTGGTGTCTGTTCCTTTATGTGTGAATTAATCTGTTAAAATATCTTGAATATATGTTTATAAGAAACTTTCGAAGGATAAAATTAAATAATTGTCCTTTTCATCTCATGGAAAAGCAAGCAACCAAATATGCATAGAAATGTGACCTATTGTATGTGCTAGCTCGCACCGGTGGTCCAAGCGCGTTGTTCATTGCGGCTGCTGGAGCGGCGTCGGGGCTGGAGGGGAAGCGGGAGGTACCTGGAGTGTGTAAGCGAACAAAGCTGGTCGTTAATTGACTCGTGTTACTGCCGTGAATCAAACCTTTGCTGCGTTGAAAATAACGAAGTGAAAATTGTATTGTGCAGAAGTACTGCAGAGTTGCACCTGGCTTGGAGGTGGCTTTTGACTTCTGGAGGCTGGTAGAGAGTTTAGAAACGCTTTAGTGGCGATATGCATGAAGGGTGGGAGTCTAATTCGTCTGCAGCCAGCAGTTGGTGTTGCGGGGTTTGATACCGTCTCACCGGAGCGGTGCTGCTGCTGTCTGGCATAAACTGTAGCTGTATTTACTGGATGCAGCTTGGGCCTTTTATTTGGTTGAACAGTCGCCTGTTTTTCTGTGAGACAGAGTGCAAGAGTTTACGTTGCAAACTCGGAGCGGTGTGCATAAAAACAAATAAGTCCTGGGCTGGGAGAGTGGCTCGGCGGTTTCTGTTCCTGTTTTACACGAAACCGCGGGGAGCCCCGCACGCCGCTGTGCCTGCGCTGGGACGAGCAGGTGGGTACCTCCCGAGAGAGGGGCCGGCACCGGGGCCGCTCTCTGCAGCCTCTCTGCCTCCCCGTGCTGCGGTTAAGCATCCCTCCTTCTGGAGGAGACTGTCCTCTGGTGTGGATGGTGCTCAGGTCCGTACGGTAGCAGTTGCAGAGTCATACAATGAAGTATGGTTTGTGTTTGGTTTGGGATTTTTTTTGCTGCTCGCTCTTCCTTTCCTTCCAAATAAATGGTGATCCCAGTGATGGTAAGGATGATTTCTGTCAAGCTCAGGGCTGAAAGGCAGCTCTCCCCAAGAGAGGGGAAGGAACCTCACTCTGCCGATGATGGTATGTAAATGTTACATTATATTTGCCAGTCACTTGGAAGTGGCCCAGCTCCAGAGCTTTTATGCAGCTATGGCATGAGCTTCGTGCTGAATGTGGATTTTAATAGCTGTCAAGCTGAGTGGCATAGATGGAAATGGAGCTGGCTTTGCGAAGGGGGTTTGTTTATCCCAGGTGAGCTACCACCTTAGGCCCCCCCTACTAAACAAAACCACAACAGACTGAGAGTAACTTCTGTGTGGATGTGTAAAATGAAGGGGGGGTGCAAAAAGGCTCACTTGCAGAAAGCTGAGTTGCCCATCTCTGCCTAAAGCTTTGAGTCTTAAGAAATGAGACCTGTTGTCTTCACAGCTTGGTACATTTTAGTGCACTGGCTTTTCATGGGGACCAGCTCTAGCTCTTTTGAGCAGAGCAAATGGCAGCCTTTTAGTGTCTGTTTCAATTAATTTTCCTTGGGTTTGCTTGTTCTCTGTTCTTACTGTTTGTGGTCGGCAACACCCTCAGTAGTAGAGATGTCCTTAGGGGTAACTGCAGTGACTGATTCTCTAAGAAGTTTAAGTTGTTTAACCAAGATTTCACAATAAGTCAGTGTGGCACAAGTGGGATTAGGCTTCTGACTCTCCTTCCCTTCTCCTCACCACAGCTGTCTTAAATTTCAGCTCCTGCAGAGCATCAGTCAGCCTTTCACTGAGCTGCCTCCAAAGGATTTCACGTTCCTGTGGCCCTCGCGATACACGCTGCTGCTGGAAAGAAGTAACCCAGGCAGCGCAAGCCACGCATGCAAACAGTGGGAGGGCTTATGGCGTTGTATGCAGTTAGATAAATTAAAAGTTGTGGCAGCCTGCATCTAGACAGGAGTAGGTGAGGCTGCTGCTCAGGAGACTTGAAGGTGGCAAGTGGGCGTAAAGCTTGGTAGAGGTTCAGGTTGGTGGAAGTTCACCGTGTCACTGATGTGACTCTCAGGGAGGAGATTGGGCAACCCACGTCCTTCTCCTCTTGGCCAAGGTGATGTGCTCAAACTCTTTTGGAAAACACTGACTTTTTACTCACTGAATTTAGTTACAGCTTCCTGTTTTCCTCCTTCTTGTTCCTTTTTTACCTCCCTCCTCACGGCTCAGCATCACCAAGTAGCTCTTCCTTGGCGTTGGGAGGGCAGGGAAGGGGAGCAGCCTCCTGTGAGCCGGGTGCCGGGGCTGCGGGTCGGATCAGCTCTCAGGGATGCTCCGAGAGCAGCGTGATTTGTTCCGCTTCCCCGGGGAGACTCGACACATCACCTCTGTGATGCGCTCAGCCTCCACCGACCCAAGGCTTGGGACGGGTCCAGCCGAGAGGAGAGCACCAAGGCTGCGCCTGTGTCAGGAGGCGAAGCCGAGGATGCGCTGCGCATAATCCCATTTCTTCTGGACCCTTTATTTTCTAAGCACTAAATGAAATTTCAGATTTTAGATACGTCTAGACATATACAGTGCACGATAAAGTTGATAATACATTAATCATTTTTAACAACAGGTAATATGCATAATTTATGGTGTTACAGTGCTATCTTTTTTGATATTTATGATGGATAATGCTCAGTTTTTGCCCTCATATTACTGCTTTAAATTATACCACAGGAAAATTAATGAGAAAGTAGATTTATGGGTTTCATTTGTTTGTCAATTCGGAAATTAATTGGGTGTTAATTTTAGCCGTCCCTCATCAGACCAGGTCTTTAGTATGTGTGCATTACTTTGCATTCATTGAAGCCTACCTCCCATTTACTGTGGGTCACTAGCTTTGCATACATTAAAATAGCCCTCAGGCTCATTCTCTTGATTACTTTTTGAACTGCCATGCATTAGAAAATTTACGCCTTTCTGTTATAATTATGAAAATTCACTATTGGAAGATGGTGCTTGCATAACAGCAAGTGTACAGTCTTGCTCAGCAATGTAAGATCATATAGCAAATCCCAGTGCGTTTTTGTTCTAATCCTAGAAAGCTGCACTCTCAACAATCTTTGTTGTGCGAGTTTCATCCTTTGAAATTTCAAGGATCCCTTTTAATGCACTGAATTACCTCTTTAAGCTGAAGAAATATCAAAGGACTTCACCTTGTCGCTGTCTCTTTGTTTCCTCTTGCCACGCATCCCGTATGTGTTCCTCCCTTGCCTTGCTCCAGGTTTGCCTCTCCTCCTCCAAACGCCGCTGTCAGACGTGACTCAGCATCGCTTTTCAGGACAGCGGAGCCTGACTCGCTCTGTTCCTTACTATTTTTGGTTGATTCTTAAAGATCGTCCTTAATTGCTCTTTGAATCCCATACTCCTGCACAACTCAGCAACCGCCAGTGGTGTGTAGGCGAGTGGCCTTCACAGGGGTAAGCATGAAGTTTTATCCAAAAAGTACCCTGATGTACTGACAGTTGATCTATAGTTAGTTAGTACATAATTATACCTAAAATACACCCTGTCAGCAGGATAAATGACGGCTCCTGAAAACTCCGAAAGCATGACGGGTATTCACCCATCTGCAGTGACGAGAGCGGAGAGGGTTTGTAAGTCGAGAGAGGCTGGTGAGTTCAGCGTGATCTGGTTTAGTTAAATCATGCCATATGTTGGGATGGCTCTTTCTAATGGTCCTGCTAACCGCAAACGCAGACAGAGAAGTCATCTGGTCCACCTGGCTAGTTTGGGCTCCCCTCCCCGGCGTTATTTCTGTACTTAGCGTGGTGGCAGCCCTCAAGCTGCTCATGTGAAGCTGGCTGATTCACAGTTAATTGTGACATGGTGTAATTTAGTAAATGAGCAGCTGAACATCTGTACGCCTTCCCCCACAGTAGATCAAAGCCTTACCTTACACAAGGCTTTTAATTTCCACTAGTGAATCCTTTTTCTTTTACTGAACTCATGGATGGCGGGACGGCGCTGCTGGCCACCTCGCCGGCCTAGGGGTGGGGTGTCCGCTGGAGGAGATGGGTGTTTCGGCGTCAGCTGGGGTCCGTTGAAGTGTATTCCTGGAAAAATTCGGAAGTGGTGATGGGGTGTGGAGCCTGAGGTAAAATGTTTACTTATAAACCATACATCTGTGGACAGTATGCCTGCTGGAGAATTTAGGACTGGATCTTGTCATTTGATCACTTACTTAAAACTGATTTTACCGTTAACTCTTTTGTCTATAAAAGCAGAAATGTATTTTAGAAATCTGTGTTGTGTTTAATTTACGTGTCCTTTCATGGCTGGGCCAAGTTCTTTAAGGGCATTTATTCTGCTTCATATAAATAATTGATCAGCCAAGTTAATTTACTTCTGCCTGACTTGGTCAACCTTAATTAACTGCCCTGGAAGAAAGGCTGAACTTTTTGTTAGCTTAAAATCTTTTACAAATGTGACAAAGGAGGGATGTATTATGGCAACATTTTTTGCTCTAGCACTGATTCCAGGGGACAGAAACGTTGAATGATCTTTATGTGCATATATATATTAGTAAACACCTCCAAATACTAACAGCCAAAATAAAATTGTCAGCTTTGGAAGTAACTTCGAAACACCCAGGCTGCATTCTGAACGTGTAGTCCAGGCAGAGTGTGGGAGCATATTAAAACAAAGATTTTAAGGCGCAGAAGACCCCAGGGGTAATTTTTTAAAGGTGATGAGATGCTTAAAGATGTAGATCGGTGCTTATTGAGGAGTCTTAAAAATGTCTTACCAGATGCCTCCATGTATGGTGAGGCATCTAAATAACATGAATATCAGTCCCGTAGACTTTCAGACTTGCGGTGGGTGTTTGGACAGTAAGTCCTCCGTCACGCTGACTTTGAACAATGCTGCTTAGTCTTTAGAAGCTGTACTGGTAGAGGACTTGCAGAAACCGCACGCTTCAGTGCCCACCTCCTGCCTGCCGATCTCCACATTTAACCTTGCTTGCCTAAAGAGTCCAGTGGAGCTGAGACACGTGTATCTGCAGCACCTGGGCTTTGTGATGTTATGGACCTTTTTTTTTTATTTTTAATGGATTAGCACAAAACATTTTCAAAATTAAGATTTCTTCAGGTTATATCTTTTTAGTTCAAAACATCGATACTGGAGTCCTCAGAAGGATCTAAAGTTCATCGCTGAGCTGCGTTTTTTCAGTTTTGGCCATGCCTTTAAGGAATTAGCTGTCCCCTACTTCTGTCCAAGTCATCTGGAAGGATGATTAGCTGTGGTCCTCCTGTTGACAGAGTGCCCTGCTTTAATTCCGCTCCACTGGAATTTTACCCCATTACCTTGAACGTAACATCCACCACCGAGATGGGACAAACTGTGTGGCTTTGGCTTTGTATTTGGTTGTACGTCAAAGCTGGGAAAGGCTTTGTGCAGGTTAAGATGGAAATCCCTAGAAATTGATCACTGTTGTGAGATTTTAAAACATTAAGTTGTATATTATGCGCTCCTTGATTTCAGGATAAAATTTTACAAGTTGTTGTTCATACTGCGGCTTAGCTTTGGTCCCTTCATAGGGGAAAAACATCTCGTGTCAGCTTTAATAATCTTAAGTTGTTCTCTATCCCTCCTAACATGAAATATCCTAGAATTTTTTTTTAAATGCTTATACTGATAAGAAACCATCTATTTTAAGCTGTAAAAATGCATTTTTCCATTGAAGAACTGATATGAGGGTCATTCTGCTTTGCAGAACACATGAGACGGATGGTGCTCTTTTGCCGTTAAATTTAATGGCAAAAGATCAGAACGTGGTATCTTGCATGTCATGGAAGCTTTTGTGGAGTACGGTATTTCCTCTATAAATCATTGTGCATAGCAGCTTCTTCAGGACTGCTTTGGGTACTTGGGGTTGTATCCAGACCAGAATCTCAGTTTGTGGTAGTAGACGTGAAGCTTCCGTTCAGTTCCCACAGAACCTAATCATGTTGCATCCAGTCAACCTTGCTTTGCTTTTTTTCTTTCACAATTTTGAATGACAGACTTCACTAATAGCTTTCTGTAGGGCCCGCTCCTCCGTGCTGAGGAGAGGCAATTATCTCGGCCGTCCTCGGTGTACTCTCACCTCGCTCGTTTGGGTGTGCTCAAGACGACAAATAACAATCGTTCCTGCAGAAAGCTCTCACAGGTTGATTTTTGTGATGTGATACTTAATGATCAAACCAAACTATGATTATTTATGTCAACTCACATTTGACTACAGTGAAGAAATAAACGGTTTTACCTTTTCTCCCTTGTAAATCCTGTTTTCTACTGGAGATATTTTCCAAAGTGGATTCATTTTGTATTGGAGTTCGGTTGAAGTTACATTGAAGTTGACTGCCTTTGAATGCATATTTTTAAAGCAAAGATGTTCACTTCTGCTCTTAAAATAATTTTTTGAAAGTCCAAACGTCGCAATTTTCTTTTTACTCTTTTGACGTTCTCTTTGCAAACTCGGTTTCCAGCTCCGTTGCGTTGGTGGCCGCTGCCGCTCCTGCTCGGTTCGGTACGCGGGGTGGGCACCGCCGGTGGAGGGGCTGGGCGCAACCCTGCGCCGCCTCGGAGATTGATGGTAACCGGCTGGGGTACTTCGAAAGGTAAAAGGGAACGTGAAATTTGTCACGAAAAAGGTTCTGAAGAACTCTGTGATCTTTTTGGACCAAATACTATAAATAACCCATCTTTTTCTCAGTCCTACAGGTTGGAAAAATTGTAGCAATTTCTACTGTTGTTTCTTTCCAGGAGCATTTTGCAATCCTAGAGACAGTAAATAATTTCTTGACCAGTTTGGTTGTGAATTATTTTCTGTGTCCTGGAGATATTTTGCTCAGAAAGGCAAGCCAACAAATCGTGATCGGGCAGTGATAGATCTGCTCCTCGGTGGTGCACATTCTTCTTGCCGCTGTCAGAGGCATCTCGGAGCTTTGGTCGGTGCTTTCTCTGACCCTCCTCAGTAGTATTTTCAGGTTCTTGCTTCCAGTCAATTTGTGGCCTCAGAAGTGTTGGAAAATGAAATGTGCTGCTTTACTGCTTGGGCGCATTGGTTTTAGCATCTCTTTTCACCATGGTATCTGCTGGAAGCACGTTCCACCAGTTCTTTAGTACGTCCTTCCTCCGTCAGGTGTGGTCTACACAGTTGTGATGTTTGCCGTTGTGCATCACAACAGCCAAAGACATGAGTCCCTGGGTTTAACCTGCTAACCCGATCGTACATGGTGGTCATCCTTGGGCAGATCTTCTCCTGAGGTGGATTAATGTGGTGCTCCATTTTCTCCAGTTAAGGCTTGACCCCAAATTTGGATGGCAGCAGAAAACAACTACATCATGTTCTTTCTTTCTGATTAATCTCTAGTTAAGAGGTGTGTCCTTTTCAGTAGTGTAGCATATAAAAATTGCATGGTGTACCTTTGAGTAACTTGTGAGCTGTCTGGAGAAACTCTGGTCTCTTCTTCCAAAGCAGCCTGTGTCATGCAGTCGCTGCCCGGTGTGTCGTCCAGTCCCCGGCAGCTGGGGGCTCTGAATGTGTGTGGAATTCCCAGGGAAAGTGTTTTCCCCTTTTCTGTTGAAATGGGTCACTTTTCTCGCCCTGATTCTATTTCCCCTTATATGTAGGAAGGGAGAGGATTTTTCTTCTTCCTTCTGAGTCGGGATAGTTATTGAATTCGGACAGGTTCTTCCTTAAACATAAAGCATCTTACTTCCAAGGTGAGCTGCCCTGCCATGGAGGCATTGTCTCACGTGTGCAGGCGGTGAGTTAGCGTGGAGTAGCCGTGTGCTCGGAGCGTGCAGCCTGGCTTGGCGTGCCCCCTGTTCCTGGGGTGAGGGCGAGAGGAAGAGCAAGAGCACGAAGGAAGGGACGGGTGGGCTGGCAGAAGCTGATCAGGTTAATGACGTTTAAATCCTGTAACCTGGGGCCTTGTGGGTGGAAATACCTGTAAAACAACCCATCAGAAGATCTCAAGGGTTGCGGTTTGCAGCTGGAAGCTGGCATATGTGGTTTGTTTGGAGAGGTCTTGTGCTGCCAGTCAGTTCCCAAAGATGTAGGAACCCCAGGAGCTCTGGTGTAAGCAAGCAGGCATCATCCTCGCTATTGATGAGTTGTGAAGGACCCAGGGACAGACATCCACCGAGTGGTCAGAGCAGGCTGGTTGTGAGTAGCTGTGGCTGCTACGGTGATGTTTAGCTGAATAACACAGGAGGCTCTTCACCAGGAGGCCGTAGCGCATCCAAAATCAGACCAAATCCGTAACCAAGAACTGTGCCAAAAAACCAAATTCAGGGAGCGGTTGGAGCAGTGACAGCTGACGGTGTCCAGCACATTCCAGGCTCAGCCTAAATTGCTTCAGAGTAATAAAAGGTGCTGATTTGGCAATATCATGGTGTGAATGGAAACAGAAGCGGTCCATGCTCTGCTTCCCCTACCTGTGGCTACACACTGGGCATCAGGGTTTTGACACTGTCCATCATACGTTGCAAAGAGTGACTCATCCGTTTCAACGGAAAGCGTCCAGATGTAACTAGAGAAATTTAATTACGGATTCTGTGTGTTTGTTCAAAAATGTTTTGTTTTTTTTTTTTTCTTTAAGGGAAAAAAGATGTTGAGTAAATAAGACTATATTTAGAACAGAGCTAACTTACTGAAGTTATAGCTGCACCAACAGATACATAAACATAAACTAGTAGCGTGAACCATTAATGAAAGATAAATCGTATGAAGGGAAATGACAAATGTTTACAATTTTGGCAGGATTTAAAACAGGGCATGTCTCCTTATATACAGCAACTGTTTTAACAGCTGCTTTTTTTTTTTTTTTTCTTTTTTTCTTTTTCTTCCCCCTCCCCTAAATTATTTCAGGTTTTTGAGTCATGATGCAAGAATCTGGGACTGAGACAAAAAGTAACGGTTCAGCCATTCAGAATGGAGCGAGCGGTGGCAACCATTTACTAGAGTGCAGCCTGCGGGAAGTGCGATCAAACGGCGAGACACCTTCCGTTGAAATTGGGGCTGCAGATTTAGCACATCTTCAGCAACAGCAGGTACTGTAAGACGTCTTACAAGTTTCCTACTTACAGAAAAAGCATATGAAGCATTTAACGCCTGCCCCCCCCCCTTTGTATCTCCCAGTCAGAGGATGCTTTTAGGACTTGCCTACGACATTCTGTACGTCTTTTTGTCTGTAAGGGATTGCAGTCGTTGATGTAAAGGGAAACGTTGGACTTTTCTTCCAGGGCTCTTCTCTAATCATTCCCTAGAAATACCCAACAATCAGGGCTTGCTTGCATTGCCCAAATGTCTTGAGTCTGGTGGCAGCGATCGGGTGAACCACTGTATACAAATAACTGGTTTCCAAAATGTGTCACTGGGTGGAAAATACAGTAAGGTTAAATTTTGTTTTTGCAACAAATTGTAATATAATCTAGCAACCTCTATCAACAGGATGTTTTCTGTTAGTGAGAGAGGCTGTGGAGGTGTCTGCTGCAGCGAAACGGCAGGATAAATAAATAAATAAGTAACATCATGTGCCAGGGCTCCTCAATTCGGAAGAATCGGAGCCAAATTGTGCATTTTGCCTTTGTATTTTAATTAGTGTATTTTCTAGGAAGTGACCAAGTTCACCAGTGTAAATTATCCATATAATACATTTTGTCTTTTTCTTTTCCCTGATAAAATTTTGAAAGCCTCTGAGGAAATTTTACACCAAAGTGCTGGGCGTGTGTCACTAACGTGTTTGGGAACAAAGGCTGTAGCAGAGCTGTGGTGACGCCGAACCTTCACTTTCTCTAATGCAATAAGCATTCTTAAAAACTTTTAAATAAGCGATTGGCAGCTGATTAAGACTCCCCTAAGTGTACGGTGATCTTTTTACAGGTTGTTGTGGAGAAGAAAAAAAAACTATAGTCAAAACCAAAGCAAACCAAAGGCTTGCGGAGGAGCAGGGACCCCGATTGCCGGCCTGAGACAGAAAGCTGCCGTAATTAAACAAGTCAGGAAAATGGATGGTACTAAACGCGTAGACTTTGGTTGTTTCAATCGTTTTCATCCCACAGGTTTTTACTTGAAGTGAGAATACCATCAGTGAGAAAATCACAGCCATGCTGAATTCATTACTGCAGTAGTCACACAAAACCACGGATAAAATTTCAATAACTGCAGGCCACAGTTGAGTAAACAGTTGCACTGAAACTTAATTCCTGTTGACTTTTCCCTCATTCTTCGCCAGGGGCACATTCTGATTCGCAGTGCAGAGACAACAGGGGTTACAGCTTTGATTAATATAGGACAGTAGAAGAGGAGTGGAACGGTAAAATATGTTCAGCACAAAGGTCTTGCCTTAAAAAGGCTTCGTATCAAAATGAGTTAATTACGCTGCGTTTTCCGTAGGCGCTGTGGAATTTTCCAATGCTTTGTGCAGAAAGGAGCAGGGGGGGTCGTGCAAACACACGTGCGCACCGCGGACCGGAGTTGCTCAGACCTCTTCTCCTCCGCTCCTACCACCAGTCAGTAACCTTCGCTGCCGGCGCCTTGTGCCAGGGCTTCTCCGTAGCCATCCGGAGGGCTCTTGCCGCCTTCGATAAGGTCGTAATCTCGCGTGTAGCGGGTTGTGTCATTCAACAGCCACCTGTTCGGTCAATTAAGGAGTGGCACCGATTCATTCCTGTGTTGGGTCCTCCAGCCCTCCTCCAAACGGTGCCCGGCACAGACACACGGGTGCTGCCGGCCTCGGTGGGAGCAGGGTGCGAGGCTGAGGGGCAGGATTGCCAGGCTTGGGATCGTTTCACACAGCTCAGGTTTTAGCTTAGAGTTTATTTATCCTCTGCCAATACAAGAAATGTGGGGAGCTTGCTTTTCTCCAAGTTCTTAAAATATCTTTATGTTCTTTGTTTGAATTCTTCTGTTAATTGGGTTTGATGACTAACTTCTCCATGGAGTTTATCTTTTAAAAAGCAAGTTGATTGCAAAGTTTAAAACAGTTTAAAAAAAAAAAAAAAAAAAGACCTGGTAACAATGACAGGGTAATCAGAGCTAGCATAAAAATATCAATGCTAGTGTTTGGAAAATACTTATAAATGCTGAAAAGAAGAAAGCCCCGTTGTTTTCAGACAGCTAATGCGAGCGTTTACAGATACACATACAGCACGGAGCATAATGTTTAGATGTTTCTCCGTATACAACATATGCTCTCAGGTCACTTAACAGAATGCGTTCTACAAAACACTTCGTCAATACAAATGAACGAGTTCTGAATGAAATAGCTATTTCTAAGGAGCATTTCATTCAAATCTTTTCTTTTTGCCACCTGGCACTTGTTTTGTCTGGAAAAGAAAACAATGAGCGGTGGGTAGCTGGAGCGTTGCTGTCGTGGTGGGTTGTGATTCCATGATGAGCGCGGCTGAGCCCTGAAACCTGGGTGCGCGATGGTTTGCATGAAGCATCTGTGCTGAGTTTTGGTTCCCATTTTTTGTGAAATGTATGAGTTTTTAAGGGCTGCTAGCTTTGTTACTGTGAGAAAGGAAAACAGAAATGCTTCAGAGTTTTCTAGGAAGTTTTAATGGGTTTACAAACGTGTCAATATTTTACCATGGAAAAATACGGAGCACCATGGGTGTTGGTATGTTTGAAGGAACAATGTGTGGTGTAAGTGCTCTTGTAGTAAGTGCAGGGTGGACTTGTAGGGCAAGTTTTATGCTTCCCATGTCATCTTTGGGTGAGTCTGCCATGCAGGAAGACAGGGACTGATGCTCCATTATTTTAGCATTAGCAATCTTGTAAAATGTACTGTTAAGCTGGAAATAGCAAATGTGGGGAGCAGTCCTGCCACGTGTAGGAAAACCAAATAGCTCCAACTGAGGTTTGTGTTTGTAATCATGAAGTAAGAAAGGCAGAGCCATACAAGTGACTCTTCCAGGAACAGTACATCTGTGGAAGAGTTGGATAAAATGGAGATACATATAGGAGAAATGTCCCCCAGAACCAGACTAAAAGGGAAGGAAACCTCTTTCCCGTGGTGTTTTGGCACCTGCTGAGGGTGGGAGGGGTTGCTGTCCTGCTGCTTCTGCAGGTGCTGGTGGTGAGCATCTCACGGGAATGCCTGTCAGTATGAGGTGGAATGGGCAGGGTTTTGGTGACCTGCCTGTAAAACCTGGAGCAACCATGAAGGTCACTTGGGTCATTGGGCTTCCTAAAGAGGCCAGAAGCAGGCATGTGGTGTGGGGTCAGGCAGCGGGGCTCAGGAGCTTGCTCCCAAGGTGCCCAGAGAGGGCAACCAAGGGATGGGGCAAGAAACCTGGGAATGGGGTCCCAGGCAGAGTCTGGCAACATCTCTTGGCTGTGAGGCATTGTGGAAAACGTCTGGGAGGTGTAAAATGGGTGCTGGAGTGACCCACAAGCTGAAAGTCAGGCTTGGGAAGGGAAATTCGGACGGAAGGTATGTAATGATGGGGTGACTGTTGTCTGCCAAGGAGTAATAAATAAAGACTCATGGGGACAAACTGCCTTTACATGTCTCTGATCACAGGTTTAGTTGCTTCAGTGGTTTCTGATGCCTACTCAAATAGAAGGTTTGATGCTTCAGTCCTAGCCGGATCTTTTTTTTTTTTTTTTTCAAACTTATAAAATAAATATTATTTATTGTGTTTTATTTTTATCCTCGGGACTCTTCATTAAAGCCTTCTTCACATTATTAGCAGAGAAACAAGACTGTGAACTGAATAAAGAGAATGAATACAAAGTTGAATTCCAACGTATAGCAGCAAGACACCAAATGCCGTGTTGCGCGGTGGCAGAAATACAAACCTCTCCACATCATTAGCGAGATCCACTTTGATACCGTACCTTCAAGCGCTGCCCCATGAGTACAAAACTCGGTATCTTTTGAGTAATCCAGAATGCTTTTGAACTTTTAGGAGGTATGACTTTAATAGTAATTTGTTGACAGATTAGCCGCAGAGATTGCAAAGAGTTTATTTTGCAGAATTGGCAGGCTGGTATCAGTGTTCTCTTCAGGAAAAAAACACACGTGGCTGTTTTGCAATCGCTTGCAGTTATTGACAAGCTGCGCTGAGCAGGCAGAATCGGAATGTTTGGATAATGTCAACCTATAGCTTGTCTGATGGGGCGCAGGGTGCTTCTAGGCGGTGCGTAGATTGCTTGATAAAAAGGGTTACAAGGTGACTGTGTTTATGACAAACTGGAAGAGCCGTATAAATGCAACTGGTACATGGAGAAACAAGGAAGAAGTTTATGTAAAGAATTGTAGGGAAGTTTCTTCACGCTGACTTTGAGCTGAACTGTGCTGTAGTTGTGAAGTGTCACTTCAAGCTTTCTGAAGAGTTTAGATAAATACCGGCTGTGCCGTGTGCCCACAAAGTAGGGAGAGAAGGGGTTTTTCCTTGAAAAAATCGACAGCGTTATATATATTTCATTGCATCTGGTTTTGTGCTTTTTACACTCTAATTCCACTGAATGCATACAAGTGAAAAATATTCACGTCTAGGAGCTAAAAAGGATGTTTGATGGCCGTAAGAAACCGGGAAAGGTTCTGGTGTCTGTGCCTGAGTCGGTGACCTCCACGTCGGTCGGACTGGCTGTGGTGGCGGTGTGGAGATGCTGCAGTTGGGCCCTTTGGCAGCAGTTATTCTGAGAGGTGTTGTGATGTGAAGGTTTAGACCGAGGGAAGCTAGCTCCAGAGGGAAGATGTGGTTTCTTCAGATTTTGTTACTTCCCAAAGACGAGGAAAATGTACAAGAAATTGGGAGCTTGGTGTATTGTTGAGAGACTTGTCAGATCAAAAAGATTTGACTAGAAAGAATTCTGAGTATATCACAATGTATATTAAAGTAATGCTTTAAAAAAAAAAATCATTTGGTGAGTTTCATCTTACTTCGAAAACCCGTGGGGAAAGGTTGCAAACTGCATCAGGAGTTTTATGGTCCCATTGATCATGATGTGGACTTACCTCCTCAGAACAAAACTGCTCGAGTAGATCCGAGATAAAGCCTTTGTTTCGTATTGACATAACTGGGTTAGACCAAATTTGTTTGTTAGACTTTGAGGGAGCGTCCGCGTTGAGTCATTTTGTCCGAAGAGACATAAAGCCTAATTATTAAACTGCTGTTGCCATTGAAAGAGGCATTTGGAAGTATAGATTAAACTGCAGGCTACTGGATTGTGTCGGATTTGGTGGTGTATGCTGATAATCGACGATTACAACATGGTGGAAAGATCACTGCGTTTGTAGAGCTTGTGCTGTTCCGTCAGTGACTGCAAAAAACAACTTGATGCTGCTGGTAACTTTGTGTTTTTGTCATTCAGACTTTTCCCCCAAGTCCTCTGATCTCCCAGCATTGAACGGAAGGTGACATGGTGTCTTTGTAGTCATTCAAATCTAATAACTTTTAATCTGAAGGTTAAGTAGTGAGATATAAACTAAGAGATGATAATATCAATTTTATGTTCACTGAAGGGCACAATATACCTCTTTCTAGTAGAGGGAAAATTGTGCGTAAAATGTCTTTTGCTTTTCAGTGGAAAAGCTGTGGCTCTGAGAGCTTGGGAGTGAAGCAGCGCTGGAAAAATTAAATAAGTTTTAACATAGGCTGGCTACCTTGCCTGGATTTTAGAATCAATGATTTTTTTTCCTTAATAATTCAATTTTTAGATCTCTTGTCAATGAACCGTGCTGAGAACATTCCCGCAGCACTCTCTATCCTCACGATCGCTAATGTCTTTGTTAGAACTGCTTATTGACATCAACAAGCCTTAAATTTTCTCCAACTGTTGAAGGGTAAGGGGAAACTACCACTTTGTTGCACTTGCTGAGATGATGTTTTTGTTTTTTTTTTTTTTCCCCTTGCCTTGGTTTTGTTGCGTTTTGCTGCTGAGGTCTTTGCCAAATAACTGCATAAATCTGAGTCTTCAAAGCCCCTTGACATTGGCACCCCGAGCTCTGCGGTTGTGCGGATGCAAGCGCGTACATGCAGAAGTTGGGTCGTTAGACAGGTAATCACCTGGGTTATGTGCGCTTCCAAATCCAGAAGTCTTCTTCAGGCTGTGGATGTCTGTTTCTCTATTTATTTATAATTTTTTACAATAGCTACTTTTACTTCTCCTAAATTAAGATCATGCAGTAATGGTTCAGGTTTGTGTGGGCTCTTTGAAGAGGTGTAACTTCTGAAATATATTTACCGGTTTGTTTTTCAGCCTTGCATCTCCTGTGAAAATTCAGCCGTGCTTGTTTTCGTAGGTGTGTGCGCTCTCTCCGTATATTTGCTTATGCTTACTCATTCGGGAGTGCTGTTTAGGGAAACTCCACGCAGGAATGCTTTAAAGCTGTTAGCCAGCACGCGTACGTACTGCGGAAGAAGTTCAGGAGGCATCAGAAGGAGATTAAATTTCAAATGATTGATGTTCTTCAAATTCTGAGAGGCTATTCCTCCTCCATTGATCTTCTTGCTTTTTGGGTTATCTAATAAACGATGCGACCAAAGCAGAGATACAGCAATGGTAGCGTGCCTGTGAAGGTGTGGAGCGGTCTTTAATTCACACGGAGCTGTTCCTTGTTGCGGCTCTTAACGCCGCCAGATGCTTCAGCGTGTGCCGAAACAGGAACGCGTGAGGAGTCCTATTAAGGTCACTGGTACGTCTCATGCCTGGAGAACTGGGAATGTGCTTAAGTACCTTGCTGAATTAAGGCTTAAGTAATTTCACACTAATAAGAAGTTGCATGGATTGCTGATATTTTAGAAGTAATTTAACTTTATTTGGGAATGCGCCGCATGTAGGGAGATGGTTTGGCAGTGCCTGAAGAGCAGCGGCAGAACTGCAGTGGGTTTTACTGGTGTAGCCCTTGATTTCAGTGGAGTTTTTTCTGACTTAACTACATTTAAACAAGAGCAAAATCAAATGCCATGGTTTCCTGTGTTGTGCTCTCACTCCTGTGGAACCCCTTTGGGTATCACAGCAAATAAGAAGAATATCAACAGTACTGCTGGAATTGATAACAGCACTGTTGTAAATAAAGTTTGGGATATGACATAAAAATGCAGAAGTCGTGAATACTCTTCATGAGTTTATTTAACTGTGTAGCACCCCATTAATTAAAGAAAAAGACCAGAAGGTGTATTTTGGAGGCTCAGTGCAAACAGTGACATTGTGTAATGACAGTTTTGTAAGATGAGCGTTGCTTGTTTTGTTGCTGTATTCTGTATTTTGTTAGCCGTGCCCCTTATATTTTCAAAACATAAAATGTGTTTGCAACCTGTTTTAAATAGTGCAAATATATCTTTTTTTTTTTTTCCCCCCTATAAAAGCTCTATATTGTGTCTGTAGAATATCTGTAAAGTTAGTGTCATGTCTCAGACAATTTGGAAGCCTGGGGCAAGTGCCAGCTTTATTACAAGTTGGGCTTTTCAATTTATTTTTAATCATATTTCTTCTTTGGCTTTTAAGGGTTTTTCCTTTTTTTTTTTTTTTTTTTTTTTTCCTGGGCTACTGAAAGTAAGGCTGGTAACGTGAAGGCTGGAGAGAGTTAGGCTATTCAATCTAGCACCGCGTTGCAAAACTCATCAGCGCGGTTCCCCCCTTCACCCCCAGCTCGCGCAGAAGTGTGTGTTCCCAGGCAAACTGGGGAGAAAGATGTAAGAAATTGATATAATTGATATAATTCCTTGTGTTCTGTGTGCTGACGTAATCCTGATTCTTGTTTGGTGACCATAAGGGTTGAGGCCTGGGATTGTTCCAGACAGAAGCATCACCGGGCGTGCGGACACACAGAAGGCTGTTGCGTGCCTGGAGATGGGTCGTGTTTGCTTGGTAGAGCACTTTATTTCTGATTTTGGATGGCTTCTTCTGATCAAGCTTCAAGGCTGAACTAATTCTTAGATGCATGTTTGTGGGGCCTTCTTACCTTATTAAATGAAATACGTAAGTTTTTGAAAGGATTTTGTTATTTTCTAGCAAGAGACATGGTTGTTGAGGGGCACAACACAAATGTTTCAAATTTGGAGATGCAGAGCAAGGTCACAGTTTGCCTCCAGAATCTGAAGTAATCAGGATTTTATTTCAGATAAAACCTCTGGGGCTGATACTTAAAAAACACAACTTTTAACTGACATTACGCAATTTGCTGTGTGTCGCTTAGCCAAATATTTGTGGATGAGTCTTTTTTTTTTTTTTTTTTTTTTTTTTTTTAGAAAAGACTTGCCAAAGTTCAGGTGGGATTTCAGACTTTAACAAACTCTACCTGGAAATTAAGTGCAGGAAAGGAGGGGGAAAATTCTTGTCTATTTGAATTAGAGTGATCACAAGCTAAAGGAATGTGGTTGCTGTTGATGTGCTCAAATCAAGTTTTCCTTAAATTTTCCTTGTTGTTATCGCTGATACCAGAAAACCTCTGCCAGGAAAGGACTGCAACGCCAGTGAAGTGTTGTAAGGCTACTGACTCTCTGACGTTCGTGCTTTTTTCTCCTTTTTCCAGTAATCAGTGAGGTACGTGCTAACCTAGGGCTAGGGTCCCCAGCTGTTCACAAGGGCTGCGTGGGCAGAGGGTAGATCTTCCCTAGTCCTGCTAGCATCCTTAATCAGCAGCAGACCCACAACTTTGGGGGTTTTGGCTGCTCTCTCACATACGAAACTGGGCCACTTGTGTTTTTAAACCATCATCATTTCATATTTTTGCTTCCACATAATAAAGTGATTCATTGGGGGAGAAAGGTCAGTCAGGGGAAGGAGAAATGGAACTTGTTAGGAAGCAGTGGGGCCCAGCATCTCGCAGGAGAAATAAGAAATAAAATGGAGGATAATTCTCCTTACGCATAGGAAGGCATTTGTAGTACTCAGATCCTCAAAGTTCAGTCTCAGCAGTCTCCAGGAGACTTTTTCTGGCCTCTGCTTAGATGAGAAACTTGATCTGAAGATGAGCTCACCTAGGAAGAGCTTTAGTTTTGGAAGAGTGGCTTTACGCTCCTTTTACAAGAGATCTTTGCTCTCTTGTATTGCATTACGTACCTGCTCCTGTCCCACGTCAATCCTCTTCTGCAAACTCGGAGAAAGATGGAGAGGGGTGTGTGGAAGGCAATTGTTCTGGACTTTGTTGGAAGATCTACAACATTTTTGATGAAGAGGCTGATCGAGACACTACTCTTGTCGTTATTAATTTTATCCTCAGTTACAGGTTCAGTGCAGTATTTTTATTTGGTGAGGTCGTGTGCCGTGATGCTGCATCCCGCTGGGAATGTGCGTTACACTTGGCGCATACACGCAGAGCAGGTCGGCTTGGGTGAAGGCATCAGATCTGCTGAGGGTGCGTGCACGAGAGCTCCCATTTTGTGGCAGGGATGCTCTGGGGCTGGAAGAAACCATCCATTCTGCCACCTGGCTGTGGCACTCGCGTGTAGCTGTAGGTGAGGTGCTTTCTGTAAGGTCACGGAGAGGGTTCGTTACAGATAAACCTCCCTAATCCTGCATTTTACTGTCTGTTCATGCAATCAGAGTCGTTCTCTCTGAGTAGCTGGGCTGGTTTCTTCACAGCCATCACCCCCGCCGTGGTATTCGGGTAGCAGAAAGGTTTTGTTCAGGGAAACCAGTCCACTCCATCGCCTTCCCATAGCTGCGATGCTGTATTGCAGATCTGGACACAAAACCCTCCGCGTCAATAAACAACAAAAAGCAGACTTACCTTTTGTAGCGTTCTTGAAACAAGTGTAAGGTTATAATACTGAAGCAGGTTTTATTAAATCTTAAGTGTGAATCCATATTGAAGAAATAATGCACTGCTTCTTTTCAACTTCTTGTCTTTTTAATTAGGGCTGGCAATGGGATTGTTGGCTTTTAAAGTACGGTAAATACGAGCCTGTTAATATTATTGAACGTGATACCCAACGAGGTGCAGGGAGTGCTGGTAGCTGTAGGTGTTTTATAGAGCAGCTAGCAGGGGCCGGTTTCTGTTCGACAGTACTTCCTTTGCGACTGCCGGGATGAAGCCCAACATGGCAGCCTGTCCCGGGGTACCCATCCCAGCGGGCAGCGTGGGACCTCTTCGTCCCGTCTGACGGGGTGGATTTGAGCCCCTTTGCACAGCGCAGCAAGCATTTGGAGTTTTTAAAAACCAGTTCTGACTCCTCCTTTTTCTTGAGAAATGAGTCACCAATTCCTCCGATTAATGCTTTTTAAAGTGTTTTACTCCTGGTTCCAGTCTCTTAACCTGGGCAAGGACTGGATTATAAGGGTTTAGCAGTGATTAGCTCTGTTTACGGTTTGTTTTTTTTCTCTGCTCCGAAAGGTATGGTGTTTGCTTTGCTGAGGGGTTTTATTTTGTGGAGTTTCTGTTGACCACCTGCTTTTTTTCCTAATTGGTCACAAGGACAATTGCTGGGCCTAATAAATAAAAGATACGGTCTTCCAAGGCTGTGTCGTAGGGACTGTGCGTCAAAGATTCATAAACTGCGAGCGAAAATATGTGCCTTTCCCTGGGGGCAGGGAAGCGCGTGCCGTGTTCACGTTTGGGGATCCTTCCAGGGCTATGGAGAGCCCGCGGCAGTGACTTCTCCAGCACTGGCGGGTGGCCTGCCGTACCGCAGAACAGGACAGCCCGCCAGCCCAGGTTTGCTGTGAACTCTCTCTAGTTTTACACATTTTTCTTCGTGGATTTTGGAAAAATATACTTTCCCCCCCCACCCCCCCCTCAGTCTTTCTGTGCAGATGGAAGGCAGGAGTTAGGTGTATCTCCTGAGTCTGCCTGATGCATGTCTCGCCAGTCTATCGATGGAGGTTTCACTGCTGCCCAGGCAGGGTCTTCCAGTGCTTAAGTCCTGGGAGGCTTCTGACCAAAATGCTTGTCCTGCAGGTAAAACCTCTTCTCTCTTGTTGGGTGTGTAACAGACCCGAGAGCAGATCGTCTCCTTGCTCTTTGCGGCATCCTTTTTCATACGTGAATGCTGTTCCTGTGTCCTCCAGCTGAAGTCTTGCTGGAGCGAGTGGAGAGGATGAATTTCGCAGTGTGTAACTTGCAGGCAGCGCTCCTGTTCGTGGCAGTTTTGCAACAGCACGACCCTGTTGACTCATACTCGACTTGTGATCTGCTGTAATCCTTAGGCTTTTATTTTCCCTGAAGAAGTGCTGCGTAATCTGTTGTCTTCCTTGCTGTATTACAAAGTTTGAGTACTTCAGCTGAATTGTAGCATCTTGTAATTGATCCTTAATAAATGCTATCCTGTTTTTACAGGCAATTTCTCCACTTTCTCCTCCAACATCTTTGCAGTCACTCTCAAGGTAGTATCATCCCCAGACTTTCTGAGCTGTCTGTTCCTTCATCTGCGTTGCTCTCAAAAAAGGATTGACTTCTTCAGCGTGTTTGCTGTCTCCTTCCGTTCTGAGAATGACTCATGGATACACATATCAAATACACAGTTGTTTTGTTAAGATTATGTTTTCCTTGGTTTGCTTATGAAAATGTCATCTGAGATACTATCAAATAAGTTTTTACAGACAAAATACAGGACTTCTCCTGTCTTTTCCTCATTCGAAGACCTACCAATGGTTACATCTTTTCCCCCTTGATTTTACAAGATTACCTGCATCTTGGACTGACCTGCCATCTGCACTTGATGTTCAAAACAGTGTTCTCAGTTAACTGGTGTTCCTAGCGGTAGCTCAAGCTGAAGTTGTGTAAGAAAAACACCCGAGGAGGGATGTGTGTGGAGGGCCCTCGCAGTAACCCCGTCTTCTCCGTGTGTGTCTATTCTTTCATCTACTGGATCTTCCAGAAGCACAGTCTTACCCTGAGGAGTAAGACTATTGTTTTCAGGCCAGAATCTGGTCTCAGAAGCTGCTATCTTTACCACACATCATGTCCCTCCATCTCCAGTCTTGTATCAGATTGTCCTTGGAGCAAAAGATGAGCAAATGAGTGTGTCTTCCCATTTAATTGTGTGTGTCAATGATAAATCTTTTGAGAAGACTCGGGCCACATGTTTCTGAGTAGGCAGCTTCTCAGTCTGCATCCTGATCCCTGTCCTTCGTCAGTCTCTAAAATCTGAAGGCCAAAATAGAAGGTTTAAAGGAGGGCGTGGGGTGGGGATGTAAAAAACCATTTAATGTTTAATGCGCGGAGTCCATCCAGAGCTCCCCGATAATAACTCCCATAACTGTGCCTCTGTCATTTGGAGGCCACTGTTCCTGCCTTTGCCAAGTCTCTGTCGTCCACAAGACAAGACATCTGCAGTGCATTTGTTTAAAGCAGGGAGATGACAAGCATGGAAACAGATGTTGGAAAACAGAGCAGCAAAAGGCCTGTGCGAAGTGAATAGCCCATAGGGCCGGAGCTGTTTGATGGCTGATTACAGCGCGAGCCAACTGTTCGCTCCGAGCAGGCTGAGCCCAGGAGATCCTCTGGTGAGAGATGTACTCTGCCAACATGTGGTGCTCCCTTTGTCGCCGTACCTTTTTAGACGTACCTAGGGACAACGCAGGGACCGGGATCATCATTCAAACCCCCTTAGATGAGTAACACTCCTGCTTATCCAGGCTGAATTGATTCCTGGTTACGAGTTGAACCGTCGGAAAGCATCAAGAGCGTGTCTCGGCATCCAACAGCCAGTATCACTCATTAGTTTGAATGAAAAGCCTGTGTGCAGGCTTTATCAAAGCCGCAGAGAGTTTTATCATGATCAACATAAAACAATATTCTGTCTGAACCCTCTGCACCATATTGCCATATAAAAAGCAGCTAATGTCTAGTGATCCTTGGTATATAAAGCAATTCAGGTTTATCACAAGCTGACGTATTACGCTTTGACAGCAAAGAATCCCTTTTGTACCTGATTTCGTGTTTCCTAAAACCAGCTTTGCACCTTCTCTGATCTTGTCTTTAGGAGCTGATCCCCTCGTGCTGGGGAGATACAGGTGCTGTTAGATGAACTCCCGAAACCTGGGAGTATTTACCTGTTAGTCATCTTGGGCATGATACAAACTTGCAGAGTAAGGGAGCAGGACTGGGGCTCGGCTTGTTCTGTCCCGTGGGCAGGAAGGGGATGGAAAACTGGCCCCACTGGAGAAAAAAATACCCTCTTGTGTTCTCCGGTGTGGTGGGCAGGGACGGACCTCCAGGAGCAGCGGGCACCCAGTGGGCAGGACCGCGCTGTCTGAACAAAGCCGCTGCAGCTTTTCAGGGATTCTCTGGCACGCTGTCCTGTAAGGTGACGCTGCTTTTTTTAGTGACACAGCAGCTACCAGTTGAAGGATTGATCGTCTTTCTTAGAGAGGAGTGCCAATTTTTTCCTCTCTAGCCCCTTGAAATCTCCCTGTTCAGGATCGGCAGAGGGAAGTCTGACCGCTGGCTGGTGATGCCACTGAGGTCCCCTACGGCCAGAGACACACGGGACAAAATATGAAGCCCAGGGCTGTGCTGGAGGAGGTGCTCAGACACGTTGGGAGTACGCTCCAGGACCCTCTGTGTAGGCATTTGTTTAGATTTGTGCTCTGAGCCTCTGATTTGATAGTTGCTGTATTTCTACCAGCGCTACGCCCCGTAGGGCCACCTGAGGTGGTGACTGCATTGCAGTGGTGTCCCGTTTGCATGCCCAAGTCTGCCTTCCATGGGGACACTAAGGACCCCGAAAGCCCAGGACACGAGGGCTGCCCCTTTCTCCAGGGTTAAGATGTGGTCAGGCTCCACACTTGGTGCTTTCCCGGAGCAGGAGGGGCTCCTGTGCCTGGGTGCACGCAGAGTTGGTTCCTATGGAGGGACCGGCAGCGCACCCTTCACACTGGCGTGGTGTTGCTGACACTCCTTGTGCGTCCAGCGATCGCTCCATCCGTTGCTGCCTTAACTTAGGGAAAGAAGGACAGGATTCTCCCGCCCTGCAGATGTGCTATCTGCTAATGAAAGACTGTTCAGTGCAATCACATTTCCGTCTTATCCTGGTAGAGGGAAGGTGATATATGCCTCTTCTATTCAGTTTTTCTCCATCTCATTTTTTTTCTTTGTGATGTTGTGGACAGGCAGTAGACGACAACCATGGAAATCATTACTACATTGCCCCAGTCTTTACAGGGACTTGAACCATTTACCCAAAACATTTTATGAAAGGACTGGCTCCCATATGTCCGAGTGAAAATCACTGGACTGTTCTTGAACCTCCTTATATCGTTATTGTTTATCTGAAAGGATGAAAGGAAGAAAGATCCAGGACACCTGGAGGGATGAACAGAAGGAGATCTCCTCTGTGCCTGCCCTGCAGATCCCTTACCTGACCAGCCTGTGCTCAGCCCCAGATGTACCACAAATTGTGCTGCCCAGCCAGAAGCGCTGAGGGGTTTCCCTTCTGGCCCCAAAGCCGCTGCTGCCTGCAGAGGCAGGGAGCTGCACGGAGGGATTTTGTTTTCAGGACATCTCAACAGATACCATAGTTTCTCAGGTGGCAGCCAGGCACTGTCGGTCCCTGCACGGTACATCCTCTCCAGCCTTTTACGCTCCCTCTCCAGAGGAGCTTTGGTCTTCAGGTCTCTGTGTTCCAATCATCTTGAAAGAAGACAGATGTCGCACGCGATTTAATGTCTGATGAGGTTTTGAACTGAACATAGAAGTGAAGGGAAGCTAGGTGCATAGGATGCTTTTGGTCCTCTAAAATGGATGTTCCGCTAAGTAATGAGGAATTTCTTAGGTGTAAAAGACCTGTTGTTATTTATTCAGGAGGATGTTGGTCCCAGGTTTGTGCTTACTGTTCCCAAAGCTGGCTTTCTGCGACTTACAGGTTGTCATGTAGCGCTGGCTTTGGGCTCAGCTGGGTTTGGCTCTGCTCAGATTTCCCCAGAACCGGTGTTCTTCCTGCAGAGCCACATCTGGGCAAGACCTCTTTCTTTAGATGAAGCAATGGGAGAAACATTTCTAGGTCTCTAATGTGGTTACGTTTGTGGAGAAGAGTTTTTTGCCCAGGTATAAGCAGATGCCGTTGAAATAGGTCAGCGCTGTTATTTCTGTGAAAAGGCCTTAAAATGAAAAGTGTGATGAGATCATTGTGCCAGAAAATATTAATAAGTGATCAGTAGTAGAACAGGACTCTTTCTGTAAGTAAACTTCGGTGTAATTAACAGCTCTGTGTTTTCCGTAGCGTGCATGCAAAAGAAGCCAGGGATGCAGTTAATGCGTCGGGGGCTGAAGGACATCTGCAGATGAGGATCAGCAGGCTGCTGAAGCTCAGCCCATGAACCTGCTTAAACCGCTGGGCTTGTTTGTTTCCACAAAACTTTTCTCTCTGCTCTCTACATATTTTATAGCATTCTGCAAGAAACACTTACAGTCAGGTTTTTAATATGATGTTGGTAGCAAAGTATGAAGGACAGAGGAGGTAACAGAGACAGCAACTTGCTAATGCAAAAGCAGTGTACTGAAAGTCACTTTTATTTCTTATTTATAATCTACATGCACGCTCTGGATAATAGATGACAACGCTCATTCAGTACTTTAACTTCAAAGCAGAGAGAAGGCACGGATGACAGAGCTGGGAGCTGGAACACAAAGGTACTAACAACAAGAGGAAAAATGCCTGTTTACTGGATTGCATTTGTTAGCACGCTGTCTTCAGATATTGTTCCCCCAGGAACAGTGAGAATATGTGCTGCGCGAACAATGATTTAACATCTGAAAATGGTACTTAAAGAGTTTTCTGTCTGGTAGTAATGTGATGAAGGCTTCTGAATGGAACCTGGGGACTTCATTTCTTCTATTTATCTATATGTCTCTCTGGTTTTAGTCAGCGGTAATTGCATATTTAACCCCTTAAATAGGTTTAACCCTCTCAGCACCAACTCTTAAAAAAAAATTGTATTTTTAGTCTCACGTCTGCTTTTGTTACGCTACAGCTGTGCCGCTCGCGTTCCTTGCCAAAAAAAATCAGAAAGACAAAAGGGATTTTGGAGAAGTTGTGGCCAGGAAAGTGCATGGAGAATAATACCAAGCTCCACCTCTCTTCCTCCCTTTTCCTCTTCTTCCTTTTTTGAGGAAAGCGGTGGATAATAGCATCCGAGGAAAGTGTTTTAATGGGATTCAGTACAGCTGGGAGCCTTATACTGGAGAATGAGAGGGAGAGCGAGCTGTAATAGGGGGGAAGTTGCAGATAGAGCAGTAAATCAACAGGATCGTTTTGCTGCTTACTTCAGCACTCTACTTCTTTGCATCTTTCTCAATTAGCACTCGTTCTGGGGGGCTTGCTTAATAGCTTATGTGAAACAAATATTAACATAAATTGTTTAATTATATCAAAATCTTGAATTCCTCCAAGACGAAAAATTGTTTTTAGTTGAGAATACATCGGCAATAAAACATCATCTAGTTAAAGTAAACGAGCTCTAAGGAAAGTCATAAGATTGGAGCTGAGCTACTGTTACAGTTTATTTTCATGGTATTTAAATTATGATACCAGTGGGTATTTTTAATTAGTGCCTCTTTAAAGTGTGCACTTGTCTACATAAGCCATTTTGGCAAATTTGACTCATTCATACAGCGGTTGCTGTAGAAGAGGCCAGCACAGCCTCCAGGAATTGGAATTAAAAGTTTCTGCAAGCTGTTGTCAACATGACCACATCTCATTAACTTAAAAAATGGAGATTATTTGCCTGAAAGCTTGATTTGACTAACAGTAATCAAATATTAGGCTCCGCGGAGAAGGAGGAGGAAAAAAACAGCTTAGCTGTTGTGATCTAGATCCTCGAGTGTTGTGCGGTTCACTTTAAATAGCAATGTCATATTTCTGCTTCGACAAACATAACCGGGGAAAAAATAATAAGACATATGGCTCTGTGAATAATCCAGGGTTAGTTTTATTTTCCAGCCTGACATGTTCTTTACCAAGTTTACCAAGGGTAAATATAATTTTTTTTCTGATGATTCTAACGTGAAGAAGAGTTAATTATTTTGAATAGTTTCAAAGTTTAAGTACTGGAAATTGCTTATGTCTCATGATTATTTTTATCAGCTGTTAAATAGACATGAACTGTAAATTTGTATCTAGAATCATTTAACTATTTCAATAAATATACTGAGGTAGGTTGCAAAATTTTGCATAAAATGAACCAAAATAGAGAAGTGCCTTTCCTGTGTTGTGAAGTCTTTAAATAGATTGTTATATGAAGTAGCTGAAGGCGGAAAAAAAAAATAAATGTATGTTTGTGCAACAATTAAGGGTATGGGAGTGTGAAATTCAAAAATACCTGTGCTTGAGAGAGCGGTAGTGTCAAAATTGGGCGCTGTGCGGTTGTGTTTTCCTGTTAGGGACAATGTCATACCTAGATGGAAGCTGTGGCACGTGTTATTTAAAGGAAAGAAAAAAAAAAAAAAGGTGCAGTTAAACAAAAGAAGATAAAGTCCTGTGCCATTTTATGTCTTTGAACTGAGAACATGTGCTGCATTTTACTAAAGGAACATGAGCCTTGAATGTAAGTAACTGGTTTTTGCATTAGTTACTCCCTGGAGGTAGCAGAAAAATATCATGTCCCTGCATGAAATGCGAATGTGAAATCTACCAGAAAGAAATATTTATGACCATTTTATGCTTGATTAGACTTGGATGACATCTGTTAGAAGACAGGGACTGGACAAAGAGAGAGACGCTCGGGGGCAAATGTTAACAGAGTTGTTTAGATGATGCTGGGGCAGGGGCGTCCATTTACTGCCAGGCAAAACCCAGGAATTGTGTTAGCGGGAGCGCGGCTGACAGGAATTCACTGTGATGGAGACACTGGGAACCCAGGGGCTGGAACAGTAAAATGCAGCTGTTGATATTCGCCGCGCCGCCGCGATTTATGGGCAGGTATGGCAGCTAAACAGGGATACTGTAACTTCCAGAGAGCAGATGCATTAATAAAGTTATAGAAATGGGAGTCAGCTGTAAGGAAAAAAAAAAGCGGCATCTTCACTTATTAAAGTTGTTGTTCCACCAGGCTGCACAGAGAGTCGGAAGGACTTTGGGGAAGAAAAAAAAAAAAAAAACAAACAGAAAAAAAAAAAGAAAAGCTGGGGTTTTTTTTGTTTTTTTGGAAGTCTCTGCAGAACACACTGCTCTGAAGCAATCAACCTGATTGTTGACTTTCCCCTCCTTGCTTTATTGCTGCTGCTTGTCCCCGGATCCTGCTCCTTTTGGGATGAGACCCCTTCTCCGCCCGTGGCCTCCGCACCCCAGCACCCAGGCACCCCAACCTCCCGGCGGCCCACCTGCCCCTCCGCTGCCGATCTGTAACTCCAAAGTTTGACAATTAATATTTGTTAGCCTTTCTGTGTTTTTTTTTTTTTTAACGTTCAACTGTTGTTTACCAGCTCTGCAGAAGCAGGGTTTATGGCTGGAGGTACAAACACTCACATCGCTCTGGGTCTTTTCCCAGCTTTCTTTTCCTGTAAATTTTCTCTGTCTGGAATGCTGATGGGAAATGTTATTTTGTTTTTGTTTGCAACAGCTCTGTTGTTTTGATTTTGTCTGAGTGGTATGGAAAACAGTACGTCACTTGGAGTGGGTGTTTTGTCTATTGGCCATTTGGCTATTGCACATACATTTCTCATACTTATTACATGATGACAAGGGAACCCAAATGGCATAATTTTCCAGTTGAATTTTGCTTTCCAGTTTAATAATAGTGAAAGGAAAACAAAGTTAATAGATTTAGCAGTTTTGATACTGCTCACATGCTGATAGATGCCTTTGGATTTTTTTTCCCTGTGGTTCAGGGTCTGTTTAGACGAAGGTCAGATGAATGCATATATCGGTTTCTGTAATAAACTGCACCAGGATTATGTTACACGTTTTGCATACAGTTGTGAAAAACTGTAATTCAAGTACCCAGGCCCATAAAAGGGTGATAAACAACTTCAGTATCATCAATATGATTAGTCTGGGGTGCTTTTTACCCTGATTTTTTTTAGGCAGTCCATAAGAGAAGAAGTAGCAGCAGATGCCTTTTAATTGAAAAATGATCTGAAATAAATTTTGCACCTGAAAAGAGAACAGGGCGTTCTCCACAGAACTGTTTAGCTGAAGAGATTTGAATGTAAGATACACCGCTTCTCGCGTAGTATTTACTGTGTTGGGGAGAGAGTATCGAAAGACCACAGAATGCAGCTTTAAGAGCAGATAATTTTAATGTATAGTACAGAAATATAAAATGGAAAGTATGATTAATTTTTCAATTTCTCTCTGCAGATATCTAATAATTGTGCCCATGGACTGCCAAAGGCTCCCATTAAAGATTTAAAATGCAAAGAAAGGTAGAATCAGAAAGATGGTATTTTGGATTAAATAATGTAAAATAACTGTAGGGCAATAGCAAAGTGAAAAGCTACTGGCAAAATAAAAGCGTGGTGTCAACTCTCCTTGAGACAGACTTAAACATTTACACATTCTCCTGCATCTTTCTGTAGCTGGGATTTAAAAACAAACAAACAAACTTAAAGGTTGCTTAATCAAGCTGTGATTTTAAAATATATTTTTAGGCTTACAGTTTTTTATATGCTTATTCATAATAGAGTGGTGAAAAATACAGCATGTGATCCTGTGTTATAAAGATCTCCATAAATACAGAGGCAAGGGCTGTAATCTGTTGTCCAAAATTTAAGAATATGTTAGCAAACTCTGTGGCATGGTGTTTCCTTCATTAAACACCAGCAGATCCAGAGTAGCCAGAAAGGATTTTCCACAGCTACTTGGGAATGTACTTTTTTTGTTAGCCTCAGAAAAAGGGATGCTGCAGCCCCTAGTATATAGAGGCTGTCAGAGAGGTCCAGCTGGACTTTTCCTCCCTTTTCTGTACTGTCTTTATCACTTTGCTCAGTTCCACATAATAACATCTTCATCTGAGATTGCTGTGGCACAGGGGAACTGCATTTGTTGATCAAATTTGGCTGGATAACACTGTGATCTCGTATCCTGAAGTGCGGAGATGTGCCTGGAATACGTAAGCATAGAGCTGGCCCCTTGATTGATTGATTCTGCCTGTCACAGAACAAGATAACTGGATCAGTAAATACCCTGTGCACTTCAACTTCATCTACACAATCAAAAGTGAGGGCATCATGGGGCTGGAAAACAGCGAGGCATGATGGGAATATCTACATTTCAGAATGATAGCCAGGAACTTGCAAAAAGCGAGGAAGAAAAGAAATTTTTTTTCTTTTTTTTTCCTCCCTCCTCGTGTGTTTGTACACGAGCAGCGGTGAAAAGCACATTAATTTCCGTGTGTTTGCGGTGTGTCTGTCTCTCTGTAGATTTATTTCAGCGTCACGTTGGTGTAACGCTGCTGCTGTTGCCAGTGGTGCTCAGCCAGCACAAGGCGGGAGTAAAACGGATAAATCAGGCTCCGGGTGTTTCAGGGAAAGTGCGTTATTTGGGGTCTCTCGTGCAAAGGTGGCACTTCATCTGATAAACCGTAATTAAGTCATGCAACGAGCTGAGGCTGTTTGCTACTTTGGCAACTCCTGGAACTGTTCTACCGAACATCCCAAATTCGTGCTGCAGGATCCAGCTTCATCCTGGGAGTTTAAATTGAATCTTAAATGAGAATTAAGAGTGGAGGTGACAAGAAAAAAAAAAAAAAGACTGAAGGTGACAGGTGGCAACATTTAAATTGGAAGTCCACGCTTTGATCCAGCAAATGGAATACGAGCAAAGCTGAGTTCCGCTGTGGTTTTCAAGGGGTGCTTTCGGGCTAGAAAAAGATTGCCAGAGCGCAATTTTAAGAAATTCTCAAGATCAGTGCTCCCCTTCAAAAGTGTGTGTGTGCACGTCACGTACTGCTGATAAAACCAGTTTGTCTGTCTCTAGCCTAGCGTGTCGTTTCTCCGTCCCTGCCACTCCTGCGTTGCGCGGTGGTTTGTCTGAACAAGGCGAGATGGCAGAGCGAGAAGGAGACGCCTGCTCAGGCCGCCTTCACCGTGGCTTTGGCGATGGCGAGATGCGGTTACCTGCCCCAGCTCCTCCTCGGGGTGATGCTTTGCAAGCACAAGGTGTTAAAGCCGTGATGAGCCGGGCAAAGGCTGTGTGGTCCCGTAGCTGAGCATCTCACCGCTGTGAAAGGGAACCGCCAGCACTGAAGCAAATCCTTCGACTGAGGGCCTCAGCAGTAGGCAATCCTGGGAGCAGTTTATTACAGTGCTTTTGCTTTTAACTGTTATCACAATTTATTATGAGAATTATGTGTAGCATTTAATCTGGCACTTTTATTTAGTGCTTCATTTGCCTAAGACACAGATCAGCACGACTTTCTGTAGAGCACCCATAGGATTCCTTCAGGCTCCTCAGAAGCTGTGGGGAGCTGGAGAGACCCAGGAGCCCTTCTGTGGAAACTGAAGACGTGCTCACTCAGAGGAGCGTCCTTGGGCTGGGCTGGGCTGTTGCATAAACAAAAAATGCTTAAGGAGAAAATTTTGCTTGTTTACTTGCAAAGTTTATGGCTTCTTCTGCATCTAGGACCATTTGTATCTGCCTATGGTTTCAACAGTACCATACTGAAAGGATAACGTGATTGACTCTGGGCTCTCTAAACTGTAATCATGTCTCTGTTGACGTTCTCACATCCCATTTATTGGGGAAGGTTGCAAACTCTATGGTAGGGTACTTTGCATCTGCTTCCTTTCCTTATCTGCATGGTGACGGAAGCTGACTACTCGTTACTGAATGGTGTGTGGAGCTTACAGTCCTCGGGGTTTAGCTTTCAGAGCTTGATTGGAGTATCGTTACTTTATGTTACTGACACAGTTTGCTGACTGTTTTGGATAAATGATTTAAGGAAAATTTGACAAGTGGCATGAGTGGCCTTTTCTAGCATGGACTTGTACCTCATTTTCCAAGATTTCCTCAGGACAATCAGCATTTTTTGATCTAGCACCTACGTTTTAATGGAGGGGTGCTCTTTCTTTTGGAGTCAGAATGACTCAGTAGATGTAGAAAAGTACGCTGCGGCTGTACATCGGAACTGCTGTCCTGCCAGAGCCCGTGCATGGCAGGCTTCGTTTGGAGAGATGGTGTGAGGTTGTCTCCTAAAGGTTCCAGAGCTTGACCTTTCTTGTTCCGGTGGATTCCAGCTTTGAACAATTCCTTTCTAGGAATGAATTGGACACAGGTGAGTTACAGTAGTCACGTATCTGTGAGCATCTACAGTGCTTTCTGATGAGATGCTCAGAGGCACTGGGCACAATTTTGCAGGCTGATGGCTGTGGCTGCCCGGGTGGGAGCTGGAGGGTGGCGACAGCAGCAGGTACCTGGTGTGCTCAGAGCTGTCAGGTCACTCGCTGTCCGTGCAGAAACAAGCCTCAGGATAGGTATCGATGCTATTTGGCCACCGTCTCAGAGAGCCGCATGTGGTGCTTATAATATCCTATCTGTCTGGAAGGGAGCTGCTGGAGAGGCGGCTGGGGCCGGGTGATGGGTGCTCCCTGCGTGAGCTGACGTTCAGCAGCGCAGCGAGTGCTCGCCAGATGAACCGAGGTGCCGGAGAGCCTGCGCTCCCAACGAGTGGTGAGCAGGAGCCGAGAGCTGGAAGAGGAACTCTTGGTTTTTACTGGCAGTGAGAAAAAGGAGAGATAAGAGTCGCATTCTTCTCATCCAACAGCTGCAGTTGTAAGGAAGGGATGAGAAGCGTCCTCCTCTGTGCTTTCCCTTGGGGAAACTGGAAGAGTTCTGGAAAGTCAAATGGGTTCCTGTGAGCACAGGCTGAGAGAGTTGGGGCTGTTCAGCCTGGAAAAGAGGAGGCTCCGGGGAGACCTTATTGCCCCTTTCAGTAAAGATGGCTTATAAGAAAGACGAGGACAAACTTTCTTACCAGGGCCTGTTGTGAATAGGACAAGGGGTAGTGATTTTAATTTGGAAGGAAGTAGATTTAGATTAGATATTAGGAATACATTTTTTTACACTGAGGGTGGTAGAACACTGCCCAGGTTGCCCAGAGAGGTGGTGGATGCCCAATCCCTGGAAACATTCAAGGCCAGGTTGGCCGGGGCTCTGAGCAACCTGATCTGGTTGGAGATGTCCCTGCTCCTTGCAGAGGGGTTCGACTGGATGGGCTTTAAAGGTCCCTTCCCACCCGAACCATTCTATGATTTTACGGTACCTATAGGGTGTTATGACCAGAAAATGATGTAAGGACGTCGTTTCAGGTTGTGGTGTATCAGACCAGGGAGATTCAGCGTCATGGGATGTGTCACAGAACAGAGGACTGTGCGATGTGCAGCCCTTGATGGCTCGTCACACTCTTCATGTCACAGTCACGTTCTCTGGTTTATGGCATTGGTGGAACAGACTCATGTAAACTATTAAATGTGTTGATATGGAAATTAGCTTCAGCAAATAGACAACTAGCTGTAGACTGTTGCCTTGTTTCTCAGAAATAGAGTAAAACTGAAGGGGAGCTTTAAGCAAAATCAACTATTTAATAATCTGTGTATCCCCTAAAAATACAAAACCTGATAATATCTACGGAGCAGTGGGATTTCAGACAGTTGCAGTTGCTTTGTATAGCAAATATATGGCAAGTGCATATTTTTAAACTTTGACCACTGCTGTTACGTATTTATGACATCGGCAACACAACAGAAGGCTGAAGGCAACCTGCAGTACACCACAGCCGCCAAAGGTTGGCTCAGATTAGCCAATAACCACGGCTTGAAGAGGATGTTTCACTCAGTGTTAAATGCTGGAAGCCATCTCTTGCTTCGCTTCTCGGTAGTCAGAAGCTGTGTGGAAGTGGTCACCGTTACCCAGGTGGTGTGGATGCAGAAGCCAAGTAACGAATACAGGAGTTACAGGTGGCCAGTGTCCTTTTAAATAAAGTTGTGTCTCCTTGGGGAGCAGGGACCTTCCTTTCTGCTTGGTGTGCCTTTGTCCTCGGTCTTCTCCTTGCCCTGGTCCTTCAGCTGGGTGGGGTGAGAAGACTGGTTTTTAGGCAGCCATTGCAGGTTGTTTTTATGAAGCATCAATGTGAGAAAACTCCTGAATTTGCCACAGCTACGGAAGGTGGGGCAGGTTCAGGGCTCTGAGGGTAACTCTGAACCCCTCCACCATGGGCTGTGTTTTCTTTGGCTGGAGCGTGTGACAGGGCTGACATATTTATGTACAGAGCTAGTATTTAGCTTGGAATTTTACACATATGAATGATGAACTAAACAGAACTCATTTGTTTTTTTCCTTCCCTCTGTAGGTTTTCTTTTTCTTTTTTCTTTTTTTTTTTGAAATGTGAGGTTACATATTGCAGACAAGTCTCGGCGTATCCACCCCGTGTTTGACCACCAGAATTAATAACTAGCCACATTCCTTGATGATTCTGTAGGGATTGGAAGCTAGGCAGCCGAGTTTGCTATGCAAGAGAGTTAATAAAAATTTTCATTGCTGGAGGAAAGCTTATATACAGTAGTCTGTTTGTCCTGTATTTCAACCACCTGAGTCAGAGCCAAAAAAGCAATTGTCTACTACATATTTCAAGCAGATGCTGAGGGGTAAAAGGAGTGACTAGAATTCACAGCAATAAAATGCTGGCTCTTTAAGTTCCCTTGAAGGAAGTGAACCCATAAAATTTTTGCTGCTGACTTGTTTGTCCAGTTCTTTGAAGTATTTAACGTTAATTTAGTCTGCAAATCATTGCCACCTCGATTTTTCATTGAAGTATCGAAGCCTGCTAAACACATACCCTTGGAGTGCACCAAAAAAAAAATGATTCCTTTAGCAGATCTATTCATTTAGCAGTTATCCATGTGAAAACTTATTACTGGCGCTAGTGGTAGGGTGTGCTATAGGTACTTGCGAAGGAAAACCTTTCGAACAGGTTTATTTTTTATGACTATTAATTTCACTTGCAGTAGGTAAGTGTATTTTAAGTGGTGGTCTTGAGTGGTTTGATGGAGTAACGGGCTGTGCAAAAAATTATTACAGGTTATCGCCGCTCAGGAGGAGATGTTCCTGGCCTGCACTCGCCACCGAGCGCAGCGGCAGCGGAGCGGGAGGCTGTGGTGGCACGGGCTGGCGTGCTGGTGGGCACCCTCAGTGCTGCGAAGGGTTTGGAACCTATCGGGATGTGCCCGGAATTCCTGAAAATCCAAACAAATCAATGACAATCCCGCTCGTGCCAAGCAAAGATGGAGGGAACATGTCATCCCATCTCAGATATTCTGTCTTCCAAGCAATCTTCAGGCTCAGACAGGGAAAAACGTCCGCAGGGGTCATTCTTGGTGCCTTTTTTGCAAGAAAAACTCAGAGTAGTCATCAAGTGGTGGATGCCCTGGCAAATGACTGAGGTTATCGCCATGGGATCCTGATCAACAACTTTCTCCCCCCTATCCTGCTTTTGAATTCTTCCATCTAAATTTCAGTTTCTCCATCCTCCTGAACCTGGTGCTGTGGGTGGCACAAAGGAGAAGACCCCCTTGTCCCCCACTAAGCAGCATGGCAGCGCTGCTGGGACCCAGCAGTGGCACGAGTGGAGGACATCAGCTGGGAGGGGAAGTTTAAAAAAACGTGGTTGAGCTTAAGTTGGAAAAAATATCAACACAGAGGGTGTCAATTGAAAAGCAGCAGGGTGGGAAAGCTGCTGTACGGTAGTGGGAACGCAGCAGCCTCAAGGTCCTTTAGATGATTGGTGACACACTAGAGATATTGTTAAATTACCTTTTTTACTGGGTCTTGAGACTTTGGAAGAAGTCAAGAGAATCCTTATATTTGGTTTAGATGTAAACCTGAGGTGCAAAACGTGGACATGGATCTGGACCTGAACTTTCCCAGACTCTAGGGAGCATTTTGGGCTGGGATGTTGGTGTGAGACCTCTCTTTGCACGCCATGGTTTGGGCCAGGCTGTAGCTGGCGGGATGTTGGTACTTTGGTGTGCTTCCACGCCGAACAGGGAACTAGTGAAATGTTTCCTTGAGGTGTCTTAATCTTTAAACAACTGTAAAAGGAACATTTGTTTTGTTTTGTTTTCAGCACCAAAAATTGAACACGAGGATTTACCAATTTGTAAATCCACTGATTATGTTGAAGAGAGGACCGGAAAGTGTTTGAGCTTAGTTATGCTTAGTAAGCAACCGGAGAAAACGGTTTTGCATCTAATTCTACTTTTAAATGTTCAAAACTCCTTGTCTGTTTGTAGTTCTCGGTTACTGGTTCCAGTGCTGAATTCTTCTCATCTATAAAATAGAGGTGCTGGAAAAGAGGCTTTTTAAATTTATTTGAAGGACTTTAAAATCATTTCAGAGGGGCTGCGTGTTGCTAGTAGCTTGCAAGAGGACTTTGGGCACAAGCTTAATGAAGGATGGAACCTCTGGTGAAACACTTACTTTAATTCAAGCGCTTCTGGGTAAGACTTTCTCTGTAGGCCGCACGGTCCCGTATTTTACATTCATTCCCAGCATGGACTTCCTTTGCTCAAGGTCCCGTAGGTAAGCTGCAAGAGCAAAATATACTGCGGGGCCTCATACCGAACCTGGGAGTGGGAAATCTTAACCGTCCAGCTTGATTTTTCCTGACGGTAGAACAATAGCGAAGATTGCGTTCTGGGTACAGCGGTGGCCGTCGGGGCAACCCCGTTAGCCCCCGCACAGCGTTGCCTGCTCTGTGGGCTGCAGTTCGGGCTGGGAACGAGTTGTGGCCCACGCTGGCCGTTTACGTTTCTCCTGCGTTGGAGTGAGACCGTTGCGGTGACGAACTCACACCGGGAGGCGAGGGCTCAGCGCAGCCATTGCCCCCAGAGCCGCGGTTTGTACCGGGCTGCCGGGGAGCGGCTGCGGGCGGATGAAACCGGTAGGAACAGCGGTGATGCTGAATGGGGAGAGAGGATTTCTGAGCCTGAAAAGGGCTGTTTATGTATCACAAACCCCTTTTCAACGTTGTAAACCCTTTGGAAGCAGCCCCTCTGCGTCCTCTTTGCTCCGTGCAGCACCAAGCATCCAGGTTGGCCCTCTGGTAACAGCAGCAGCTCAATACAGTTTTCATAGCACCTGCGAGGAATGGAGCAAATTTGGGGAAAAAAATCTCAATTGGCTCACAAACTTCAACATTTTTCAATTGTATGCTAAGTCCCAAGCAGCAGGCTGGCATCTACAGAGTGCTGGAAAACGCTGTGGATTGGTAATTATGAATTACAGCAGGAGATCAGTTCAGCTTAGTGTTTCCAAAGCCTTGGAGATCAAAAGGTGCCAGGGAGAAAGAGAAAGCACCGAGTGGCAGCGAATGTGCCAGGCTGCCTGAAACTTCGTTTCACTGTCTGTTTTGAGGAAAAAAAAATGTTGTTGCTGAATTTTGTAGTGGGGAAGAAAAAAAGAAGGTGGATAACATTTCTGTTGAGGCATGGACTATTTCCAGGAAAACTAATGAGGATGTAAAACGATTGCTGAGGTGCTTTTAGGTTTTTATTTTTGTCTGGTTTATCTATTAGTTTACCTGATAGAGCAGTAATTAAATGGAGAAAAGCAGTAAGAAGCAGCAAGAGGGCAGGATAAACGATGGCTTGTTCTTGCTTAATTTTCCACCAAATGCAGAGCGGTACGACTGTATTTTTTTTTTTTTTAAGCTGTGCAAGTATGTATTTCCCTTTTTAATACTCTTTTCAGCTGTCATTTCCAGGAAATGGCACTGTCAAACAATATGTTTATGTGTCACGTTTCAGCCCGGTCTGGGCGCGTGTGTGGTGGGGGTCAGCTTACCCCCAGTTCACCGCGGCTGTGCCCCGAGCGAGACCGAATCTGGGACCCCCGTGCATTTGTGCTTGGACCCATGGGTGCTGTGCAGGGGTCAGGAGCTGGACCTCTCTCCCAGCTGGGTAACTCCCAGGCTTTTAAGAGCATCAGTAGATAAGGATCGAGACTTTGAAGCAGTGGATATCAAAGGAAGCAAAAGATTTGTGAGCACCCGTGGTGCCTAGGCATCACCTCCAGCTGCTCAAAGCGTCCCAAGAAGAGCGGAGTTAATCGGCAGTAGAAGTGGTCTCATTTTAAGGTGGCAAAAAAACTCCTTTGCTTTCACCAAGCTCTTATCGAAGGAGGAGGGCAGCCTTTGTGTCTAGGGTGTACCTAGTAAAAGCTGAAGATTTTTTTCACCACTTTCAAAACCCTTTCACCGGTTCCCCAGATTATTGGCAAAATAGAACTCTGTTCCCCTTCTGCATCAATTATGTGTCTTTGCGAGGCAGAGCTTTGAGTCAGCTTCGTTTCTCTCTTCTGGTGGCTCCCAAGGGAGAGAGTCTCTTGGTAATAGGAGCTGCATCAGTTCAGAGAAGAATACAGTTTTGTTCCCTTCTCAAATGACATATGACTATCAGGCATCTCATGAGTTCTCTGAGTGGGCACATGAATTGAACCTTTTAGGAGTCTCTGTGATTAATGGCCTGATGGGTAGGAAGCAGACGCTCGTTACAGGTCTCTGGGATCTGCCTGGTGGAATTAAATCGCTGCCATGTTAGCGATGCCCTTTTACCCTTCTGAGCTCTCCTGCGGACGTCACCAGTGCCACACGAAAAAGGAAGCAAAGTTCACCACAGAGTGGGTTAGGGGAATTTTTGTACTTTTGTTTTCGTTGCCCGTGTGGTGGTGTGTGGGGTTTTTTTTTTTTTTACAGTGCAAGCACAAGAGATGTTTTAATTAACCCTGGTAGGATTGTCTCTTGCCTTATATGAAACTGATTATGAAGGATCATGGGTCTGTGGGCATTGCTGAGGTCCTTGTGTGTCAACCTGGCTTCCGAGGAAAAATCTGAAATGCTGCCGGTGTCTGCGGATGGGGCTGGATCCCAGTGCCAGTGCCAAGTGGGGATTTTTTCCTAATATGGACAGTAGTCCACAAGGAACTGGATGAAGTCCATCAAACTAACGTCGCCAACAGCTAGTAGAAAGTTTGGCTGTGCTCTGCTTGGACCAGCCCCGGGTTAAAGACCGGAAGGTAAAAGGCTTTTTTGCTCCATTGCCAAGCGTGATGTACTAAAAGCACAAACCCAGGGATCCTCGCGGGAGGTGATGTCTGTTCACCGGTTCCCTGTGCAAATAGCTTTACAGTTGTGGTTTTTGCAAGATGATGCTTTTTTTTGTTTTGCTTTGCTTTATTTTCCTCCAAAGAAAGCTCAGAGCACGATGGGAGCGGGTGCTGGCACGCTCCTCCAAACCCTTTCCCTTTCTAATTTTTTGGGACATATGTCCCCCCTTTACCTTCTGGCCTAATACTGATGAAGTGCAAGTGTTTCCACTCAAAAAACTTCCACTTGCCCTAATTTTGACAATGTGAAATTTGCGTGTATAAATTTTTGTCTGAGTACTCACTGGTGAATTATACAACCAATGGTTTAAACTGGCAGTGACAGCTAATTCCTGGTCAGCAGCAAATGCTGGGTTCGTTTCTAAGGAAAATACAGTGAAGCAAGGGTTTTTTTTTTTGTTGTTTATTTGTTTTTGGGTTTTTTTTTAAATATTGATGTTCTGTATTAGACATAGACTGTTTTTAAACATCAGCATATGTTCTTCTTCTTTGATGTTTTTTGTGAAGAGAATTCTGCCCTCCTCCACTCTGCGAGCACCTCCTATCTCCATCTTCCCACGGCCTCCGGGCTCTACCACAGGCCCAAAAAACTAAGTGAAGTCCTGATGCTTGTAGTCTGTGAGGGGCCTGCTACAAGCTGCAGAGGTTCTAAGGATGACATGGTACTCTGTGGGTGATTGGGAACGGCGATGAGCCGTCCCATACCCTGAAAGACACTGGGCCTTATGTCACTGCCGCTTGCTTGAGAAATGCTCCAACTCTGTATGCAGGTGCATACAAGATGCTCACCTTAACCCCTGCTAGGTAACCTCACCGCCAGCCCTGTTAAGAGACGATGTCAACAGCTCGCACAGTATACAGCAAATCTGGTGGAAAAAACAAGGTTCCATCTTCAATAAAGTCAGGAATTCCGGGAAAATTACCTGGCCTGTGATCCCGCGGCAGGACAAAGCACAACTGAAACGTATTCAAACCGATCTTCTGTAGTCATTCCTGTGCCAGAACTGTCATGTTTTGAGATGCAGATGGATTCTCCTTATCCTCTCTTAGCCCCTTTGATCCGTTGCCCGTGGGTGTGTGGTGGCACTGACTACAGAGGACGGGGAAGCTTCTGCTCTGCGCGGCATCGTGAGCTCCAGAGCGTTAGCAGCGTCCTCGTGAGGAGCGACCGTACTCCTCGTACAACAGGAGAGCAACCTGCGTCCCCGTGCATCCCCCTACACTCTGTGCCAGCCGGGATGCTCCCCCTGGAAGTGCCCTGTGTGTGCACTGGGCGTTTCTGCGATGCTCTTCCCTTTTCCTTGGGGACCTTTACGGTGTCTTGGCAGCGGAATCTTGGTAGGGGTTTCTTGTAGCGATGCCTGCTTTCCAGACATCCCCAATCTTTGCCTTCCTTCAGGTAGCACATAGCTCCAAGGGTTACACTTGGAGATTAGACCTGGGTTCATCTGTGCAACCTGTGCATTTTTTTAAATTTTTCCCAACTTTTCATTCAATCCAAGGTTTGTCATTTGTATCTGGTCGCAAGTGGTGAACCGAATAGCTTGAACCTTTCTACCAGGACTCTGCATGCAAGCACTGTCAAAACTGTTCCCCGTGATGAGTCAGTTCATTTTTTTTCCCCTCTTTATTTTTTTTTTTTAATGATGAGTATGCAGCTAGTGCACCCATTAGGGTGTGGGGAGGGATGGCTCAGAAATGAGGATACACGTGTACGTATCAGCCGCTGAAACGCAGCCTTCTTGTTATAAATATAGCTCAGCTGTGTTCCTTCTTACATTTCCATTTTATAATCCGTTCCAGAAGATTTGGACAAAAATACTGTAGTGTAAGAGAGCATTAGTTTCTGAGTTCTTCAAATAATAATTCTTAGTAAGGAAACTAGTAAATAAACCTTTAAAGGTGGGCAAGATGACATCTTCCCTAGTCCTAGGAATTGGACTTGGAGTGTAGATTTATGAAAGGTAAAATAAAGGACAAGTAGAAGCAGGAGCAGAACTGTATGTTTTATTTTTTTTTTTTTTTTGGTTTACTGCTAAAATGTATGAATCGTCCTTTTTTGTTTGTTTTATTGGTGTGATTATATATGGTCTATCTTTACATGTATACTTTTTAGACCTGGTGGGCCCGCTGTGATTAAATGTTTGCTTTGAGTACATGACCAGCCTGTTAACTTTTCACAGCAGAAAGTTGTTAAATTCATCTTTATACAAAAAAAAAAAGGGGGGGGGGAAGGAGATTGTTAAATGTATGGAAACCCTTATTGGCTGAATTATATAACTGAATTCATTCAACATGCTCGGTGTATCTTGTTCTCCTTGCAGTATTGCCACTCTGCTCATCACCCCTTTTAGTGCTTCAGGCATATGGCGTGCAGTACATCCAGGGAAGTGTCAACAACGTGGCATATGTTATACATACTGATCTTGATACACCGTAGAAAATAATGGGCCTAACTTTAAAAGGCATGGTGCTAAGAATAGAGCGGGCTGCAGCACGCAGACAGCCAATCCGCCATGGATGTCATGTTTGAAGACAGAAAGAGCGGTATTTTTCATTACTTTTGTGGCTTGGTTTGTATTTTGGCATCGCTGCGAATGAAAAATCCTACGGTTAGATGGGTACAGGGTGGATCTTCACCTGTCTGACGCTGGTACCGCGGATTCTGCGGAGACTTGGGGGTCAGCTTGTATGGAGATGGTGGCAGGGTCCGTGCGTGTGTTGGGGAGCTGTGGGACCCCCTCACCCCGTGCTCCGGTACCCAGGGCTGCTCCTGAGAGCCGAGGTGGGGACAGACAGGGACGTGTGGTGCTCCCAACACCAATCCACGAGAAGAGGGACGGGGACGGAGGATGTCCCGATGCGTTTCAGGAGTCGTTAGAGGGTTGCGTTGGCTCACCACTTAGCTCTGTCTGTGCTGTCAATGAGCCTGCACAAGCAGATTGCCGCGCTTACATTAAAACCACAGCGGTGGAAATGAGTCTTTCCAAAGACCCTTCCAAAGATCCACCCGGGAGGATCACACTGCGAGAGCAGGGTGCTCGTCTGGGCTCACAGCAGTGAAGTGAAGATGAAACGCTCTGTTTCTCATTTCTGGATCCTGGACTTACTCAGCTCCCCGTTTCGCAGCGAATCTGTTGTCCCAAGATCGCTCATTTTTAAATTTAAAAAATTTAAACAGAGGGTCCTTTGAAAGACTCGGCCTGAAAATCATTCCAGGGAGTTTCACCTTTAAAATAAATGATCCGTATGTCACATAGGTGTGTGTATATGTTGGATGCCTGCGTTGCCGTTTATCGTGCTGGCTCGGAAGCTGCAACATCTGAAGTGCAGAGAAGCGGCGACTGGAGAAAGAAATACCTTCTTTCCACCAAAGGCCAAGTATTTGTCCATTATCTCTGTGGCCGTTTTAGTGATTCTTGGTATTTGCAGAACCGCGCAGATCACCACACGGATAAAACAGAACAACAAAATATTTATTTTTAATCTTTGTTGAATGCTGAACGTTTTGTGCATGTTTATGAGGGTTAAACATTAATAGCAGATGTTGTTAATGAATAGAAGGCTTGAGCCAGCTTCTGAGACCTTTCAGTTAGTACATGAATTTTCTGGTTGATGACAATACTTGTAACATGCCTAATTATGAAGTAGTGTTCTAATCAAGCCTTGAATAACTGGAGAATTTCCCCTCCTCTTTTGTGGTTATTCCAGTGGCACACACGCAGATCACTTCAGTGCCTGTGCTTATTCTTAGTAATTTTTCTTTTCTTAGAACATTCATTGAGGTTTTTGCCCCCAAGAAGCGCATTTATTCACGCTGAATGTCAGCGTGGGATCGCGCACGGCGCACGCGTCCCCTCCGTCCCGACCCCACCAGCAGCTGAACTGGCGCCAGCTTCTGAAGTTGTTGTCCCAGTTTGTCACACTTCCAGGTGAAGTACGTGAAAGTGATTATAGGTAACAAATATCTTTTTTTTTTAACTTATTGCAGAGGCAGTTTTTCCCCCGTTAATGAGGGTAATTTGACTTGGTTGAAGGATTGCAGTTCTTAAGAATTAATGCAGCAATCCAATTCAAAGATTTAAAGAGATCTAAGATTTTTCACAGGTCGTGTGCTAGTGAATGTGCTCCTATCACATAGCAGCTAATGGACTTGAACAACAGTCTGTCATTTACTGTTACCTCAGCGTATAGCAGCTTTGCCCTTGATCGCGAGTATGCTTTCCCAGCAGCGCAGGTTATTTAGGAGTGCAGTGTATTTGTAACACTTTTAAGAGCCGGTATCCTATTTCTAACAGCCCTAATTACTGGATAAAGCGAGGTTACCTTTCTGACTTTCTTAATTACGTGTTTGGATCCTAATCTATGCGAGCCTCAAGTATTTTATGCTCTAGTAGCTGACTCCTCATTTTTTTTTTATTTGTCTCTATGTATACACATATATAAAATAATTTCTGTATTGCATTTTCCATGTATCAAAGCACAAAGGTTAATTACATAAATATGGAGTGTGAGGCACTGGTCTCCATAAGGTCCCACTATTTTAAGGGATGCATTATTACCTTTTAACAATGTTTTTAATGACTTATTTGTCAACGCTGTTGGAAATGCTCTTATTTCTTGATCCTATTATGTTCCTGGATATTAAAAATCCTATTTTAAGGTAATTAGAAGGATTCTCTTCTATTTAAATGTGTGTTCTCTAGACAGTGTCACCCTATACTCTGCACACAAGAACCTTTGTTCCTTAATTAGAAAAAGGACTAGAGCTCATTAATTGTGGGTACAAAGTGATGTCTGCTCAAATGGAGAAGCAATAATACCGTTTAAATAATGATTGATCCTACATTTTACGTCTTATACTATTTCGCCCTGATGGTGATAAATAAGCAACGTATAACGCCGTTGCAAAGCATTGTGTTAAGATTTTTATTGAAAGATCTCTCTCTGCAAGGATAAACCTCTGTCGGGCACAATAAATAGAGGATGGATGGTACATACGCGGCGTCTGCCGTTTAGAAAAGTCAGCATTTGTCAACAGTCGCAGCATAGTGATAGCTGAGACCCTGGCGTTAACTCCACCCCGTACTTTAGGAAATGAAATAATTGTGGTAGCTGTGCTGTCAAAAGCGGTTTGGATCTTGGCCTTACAGAGCTATTACTGTGATGAAAAGAATATTTTAATTACTGCTCGCAAACAGGATGAGTTATAAATGTGTGAGTATTTTGCAGGGTGTTGTTTTGGAGGATGGAGACAAGCGTACTTTGCCCTCTGAATTTTACCATGTCCCTGCCATCCCCTTGGGAGAAGGAGGACACAGCTTGGGAAGTGGAACCCAACAGCCTTTTCCAGCAGGCTGGTATTTATGTGATGGCCGCCGAGCAGAGGTGGGCTGAGATACGCACCACGCGTCGCCCCGAGGCAGGGCGAGCTCCCAGCGAAGGCTGTTCCCAAAAATCAGAACCGCATTAGCGTGGAGCTTGGTGGTCCCGCTGCCAGGGCAGGGTGCCAGGACGTTCGGTGTCTCTGTGGGTTTGGAGTTTGCCATCTGAAGGTGTCCAAAAGTCAGGGCTGGGGAGGGCACCTCGTTAGGATGTACATTGTGCGAGGGCGATACGTCTCCATCTCCTCTGCAAACCCAGTGGTGCCTGCTCCTCTCCTGGCCCCACCTTGCCCCAAACGCTTGAGAAAGAGAAAACCAGTCTCATTTCTCAAACCCTAATGAAAATCCACATTAACAAGGCAAAGCATTTCCTCCGTGAAGAATAGGAAAGTTGGAAGATGGAGCTATCAGGCTTGTGTTTCACAAATCAAAACCGGGAATGCTGAAGCAGAGTATATGTTTCTCTCAAAGCGTATCGGCACCGAGAGAACCCCAGAAAATGGGGGTTTTCTTGGTATCCTCCTCTGCTGTATTCCTCCTGGTGGGAAAGAAAAATAGTTTTTAAAGGCTAAAAAATCTGTTCTTCAATTGACTATGCAAAAATCTTATTGCAGTATTTATTCCAAACCTGCACACATAATGTTCAGTCAAGGAGAAAACAGCAAAAAACAGTTGTTGATGGACTTAGCAGAGAACTGGATTAAATAAGCATTAGTCTAGTGAAGCTGATTACAGGAATATGAAAATGCAGTATCTTAATGGTACATATTTTCATGTGGCAGCTCAGTTGCCTTTCATTTTGCAGCTAATATGTCTATTCTTATGAGTCATTTACTTCTTTAATTACCTTTTGCAGGCAAGGCACCATGGTATATTAATGTGAATGATTTTTACTGCCAGTTTATCATACAATGCCCCAGAAGTTGAAAGGCGTAATTGACTTGGAAGAGCAGCTCATGAAGGAAACAATATTTAGTTGACAGTTTTCCTTGTACTCTCTGTTGACGTTTATGAGTTTACACTATGCTAAAGGAGTAATAAACACAATTTTCTTTCAATAACAGGAAAGAGTCGCTTTTAAAATACATTTGTGAAGAACAGATTCGTTCATTTCTTCAATAATATAAAATAATGCGCTTCCAGTGATGAGATGTATAGAAGATTGTCAATTGAATTAAACCTCGGAAGGTGCGTTTATAACCTGCCTTAGAGCATTAAAAGATATTAGGGTGCATATGAATTGAACCAATTTAACGAATATTTAAATTATACACAGATTTGGATAAATCATATTCAGATCTGTGCTGTAGATTATTTGGCGGCCTTCTCTCGCCGTCAAGTGTGCAAGTTTGAAGTGGGAATTTGAGGGGTGGAGGCTCTGTTTCTGCAGATGGAAAAACACTCACCGGAAAGCTCTTGATAAACTCTGATTGGGAGATTATTCCTGAAACTTTCTATAACTTTCCTGAAGCCACGGGCCTGAGGAAGGTTTAAAATCAGCTTTGCAATCCATCAAAGTCTCTTTTCTTCTGGAATGCTACTTTTATTGAAATGACCTTGTCAAATCACAAATTCTTTTTTTTTTTCCAAGCATCCCCAGGACCATGCGCAGGTATGATTAATCATCCCATCCCGCTTTAATTAATTTAAAGGCGCAGATGCCCGGGGCGGGAGCGGGACGCCGGCTGCCGAGTCCAGCGCTTCCCCGTTTGGCTTGCAGAGAGTTAAACTTTTCACAGTTTTCCCCGATTGTTTGCAGTTCAGCCCTCTGCAACATAATGAAAGTTTTCTAGCCATCTGTTGTTAAGCTGGCGGTGAGCAAGGCCAGTATATCCAAACAAAGTGCTGGCCTGCTGTAAACTGAACCTGTCAGCCGAGCATAGCTGGGCTGACCTCCCCGGGGCGCGGGGCAGCGGGGTACCAGGCACCGGCTGCCGGCTCGCCTTCCAGGGGAACTACTTGGGGGGACCGTGTTTACTTTTTCCACTTAGCGTTCCTCCCGCAGGCTTGAACTGGTTTATACTAAATCTTTAAATTGACACTGTTGGTTTGTTGTTTTTTTTTTTTTTTCCCTATTTCTGAACTTTTCCTTTTTTTTCCACTTTTTGAGGAGCTTACTGAAAAAATGCATTAAAACCCCACTGGAATTTGAGCTTTTTGGAGGTGTTTAAGGGGGAACAACACAGGACAGCGACTCAGTGCCCGCGTGTGTGCCAGCGAGATTGTCTCTCAACAGAAAGAGGCATGTTCCCAAGTATCCCGGCTCGCTTCCTAGCTCCCATTGTTCCCTTTGTTCTGTATTATTTAAGATCAGTTCCTCATTTGCTTCTGGGGATTGGGAATAACGGGCAAGGTGGAGCAGAGCAACCAGCGCCTATTGCCTTCCTGCGAACCGCGGTTGGGTCCAGAAGCGGCTGGAGGAGCCTTCCTCCCGCTTCTCTTCACTTCTGCCTGGGGCGGGGGCGGAGGGGTGGCAGTTTCAGCTACTAGAGAATTTGAAACTTTTTGATCAGAATTGGAAAGATTGGAAATGCCCTTGACTTGCAGGGTTGTGGGGCAGGGAGTTGTTTTCCTTTCTCGTTGGCATTAAATCCACGCTGGTTTGGCCTCCCGTCCTCTGCCTCTGTATGTTTGTGCTTTTTCCAGTCTTGTTCCCCGGATTGCCTTCCCTTTTCCCTTCCTACATAAATCCTAGTTTATTTATTCCTATTTGTCTGGGACATATCATTTCCCTCCTAATATTCACCCACTGCAAGCAATTTTAACTGGTTTTCAAGATTGGCAACAAAACTCGAAGCGCCAGTGCCAGGAAAGCGAGTATTAGGTATTACCTGTTTTTTTCAGTGTTTGTTTTTCGACTAGACTTACAGTAAATACCTTTATGCCACTGCTACTGCCAAAATCACTCTTTCTGCTTTGTTTTCTACACTTGTGCTGTACCTGCTCATCGATTTTTGGCTGGTTTCATGTGTATTTTACTTACCTCATGGTTCTTGGAAAGCAGGCCCGATTCTCGGTGACCCCAAACGCTGCAGTTCTCCATCAGGAGTTTTGCCTGAGGAAGAGCCGCTGAATTTGTGCCGTGTGTGAAATGAAGCTGCGCCTTTGAAAAAGCACATCGCGGCCAGTCCCTGTCTTCACAGTGTGTGGCAAATGTACTGGAAGCTCTGGAAAAGCAGCAAAAGTTGTTAAAAGTCGCACTTTGCCTTTCCAGAAGACCCTACCAAGGGCTTGTGCTGGTCCCTGCCAGAGGCTGGGAGTGCCCCGGTGAGGGATGCAGGGATGCAGCGGGGAAGATGTTTCAGGTTACGTCCCCTGCCATGTGTTTTTGGGGCAAAAGGAGCATGCACTGGTGAAAACCACTCAATTTTAAATTAAAATGACTGCACTTACTAGGAAACCCCATCCAGCTCTAATCTGTTTGTAAGGTGACTGATACATAAAGTGCTTTTTGTTTTAAGGTGGAGGGAAATGCATTCGGGATAGAGTTTCTGGTATAAATGTCAGGTGCAACGCAGTGCATGCTCACTCAAAAAGTCAAGCAGATAACCTTGGCATTTAGGGACATTGCCTGGTATAAAATGAAATTGTATTTTGTTTTTAGAAAGGAGGACTACATTAAGAGGTCACCTATTAGCTGTGTTTTTGCTGGCTGTCTGAAACTCAGCTCTACTGTCTATTAAACTCAAACCACTATGTAAACATTCCTGTGTTGTTCCTGGTCTCTACAATGGCCAAGGGGATCGGGTTTCACCTGCCTGCACATCTTCAAGCAATTAAAGCAATTAGCTCGAAGCCATTTCACATTCAAGGTCTACTGTGACATTCAAGTCCAGAAGAAGTCTGGGGGAAAAGGCAAGAGCATGGCAGGGCCGCTGTGCAGGACACACACAGAAATAATCTGCGAGGGGGTTTTTGGACTTGGAGCGACTTCCAAACGCGGTCAGGAGGCAGGGAAAGGATAAAAGAAAAAGCACCTAATGGTGCTTTAAATTATACCAAGTTTTGCCTGTTTTGCACTGGGAAGGGACGAGGAGGAGAGCACAACAGCAACGTGATTTGGGAAGATATTTGTGTGCAAGAATACAGTGTTGGTCTTATTTACTGACATTTCTCCTGGCATGGAGGTGGTATTTTTGTTCTCGTTTAGGTGGGGTTTTATATTTGGTGTTTACATTGTAAAACCGCTCTCATTCTGGCTAATGTATCCCTTTCAGTGACATTCAGCGCTGGGTTTAGCGATTCCAGCAGCAAGTCTTGAAAGCTGCTATTTTTTAAAAGGTTGGAGCAGATTAGTGGTGACCTTAAAAGATTAAACTAGTACAGTTTAAAGATAAATAATCAGCCTTTAGCACATTAGATAGCTACATAAGCATGACAGAAGGTGACTTTCTTACAACAGTTTCAGAAGCCAGGAAGCATTTTTACATTTGTAACTCGGCGAGGGCAGGGAATGGTGTTCTGCAGAAAGCGAGCCGTGAATTGACTGCACCGCTTCAAATTGGTGAATACAGTTTTAAATCCGCACTTCTCATGTTGGTTTTATTATGGAGAAGAGGCTAATTTTAAAAGCTGTGCCTGCTGCAAAAGAAGATCTTGCTTTGCTGTCCCGGAGGGTGTTCTTAATCAGAAATAACTGCAGGGTAAATTATAATGTGGAATCCTGCTGCCCTTTAACCTAACGCTGCTGCTCCTTCAGTGTTTGTTAACAAACAGCTCTAGGAACGAAATTATTTGAGAATTACTTTTTCATTATATTTGCTGACTTCAATTAGATTAAGAAGCTTATTTGGGGAAGAAGAATTAAAAATGTATGGGTTGCTAGAGAAAGTTTCAGCAATTGTTTCCCGGCAAGTGTCGTCTTCGGTGTGTCACTGTGGATTCCGTGGCACGCGTAATTCAATTTAAATAAAATTATCTTCTGAACTAATATTTCTGCACTGGTGGGAGAGGCAGAGCTCGAGAGCGTCCCAAGACCCAGCCCTCTGAAACACATTCGAGCTAAAATGGTGGCCAGGGCCCCTCTTGCACCTTCGGGGGGGTGCGATTCCCCTGTTTCCTTACAAAGAGGCACAGATTTCCCCATCCCTGTGGTGCTTTGGAGGGCTGGGCTAGACGCAAGTGTCCTATTTTTATTTCCTTTTGAATAACACGTAAACCAAGTTTACACTCGGTAAATTAATTGGTGAGTTGAAGGTGAGAACTGCTGAGTTAGTAGAGGCGGCGCAAGCCCTCCTCTTTTTTTTTTCCCCTTAAGTTTACACGCTGGAGCGGAAACGCTGTGGTACTCGGAAAGGAGGTGATGGCTCTGTAAAGCAGATCTTTCCAATTTTTTTTTTTTCCCTAGCTTAGTCTTCTGTTTCTATGATCTGCCTTTTGAACTGTTTTTGTGGCTGATCAGTTCCACCTAATATGTCTCTTGATTTCTGCTATTGTAATACTCAGACGACATGCTGTTCTCTTCATTTTTATAAGCTTTAGATGCTCCTGCCTGTCATACTCTGGCGGTTTATCTTCAGCGTCTGGATTTGCTTTCAGACTTGCATGTCTATCAAGCTGCTGTTGCTTTGAATGTGAGATCAAAAGAAGATGAATTCCAGTAAAAAATTTCCTTGTATGAAGAAAAGATTGGGGGCCTATGTAAACATCCCACTGACAGCTCCCAATGAGTTATTTTAGCAGAGCATTAGCACCCAGAATGACAGACAGTCCAAGACTACACGCTAAATAACAAATCAGTCCGTTCCGTGGCAGCAGCACGTTGCCACAACAGCAATACATTTTCTAAAGGAATCCTGTTCCTCTTTTTTTTATTGAATATGGCTGTTCGACTGCTCGTCTCTGCGCGAGCTGCCTCCCAGTGCCAGCCTCAGTTTACTTTTTCTTGACACTATCTGTGTCATGTCACCGAGATAACAGAAGACAGGGCTTTGATAATTGGGTGGGGAGACAGTTAGTTAGAAATCTTGAGTTAAATAAGTAGTTTTGTTTTAGGGAGGGGAAGGAGACAATGAAGAAGGGAAAGCATCTGCCTGAATGCTAAGGACGCACGTATGGAGATGCTGGATGCGTGTCCCGTGCCCAAGACAAGTTGCATTTTTGGGGTGGTGGTTTACATTTCCATTCACGCAGTTAGAGAAAAGAGCTGTGAAGCCCAGCCAGCCTCACAAGCCGGTTTTAAAAGTGTGTTGCAGCACTGTAGAGGGTAGAGGAGAGTCAAGCTTGGCTGAACTTACGTGCAAATACGGATTTGCCTAGATACAGAAGTGAGGTGTGCCTTTTGCTGCTGTTTGGTCGAGTTGGGGACATAATTAGTTCTGCATGTTTCTGCTTACAGACTGGGTCGGGGGGAACTTAATAACGCAGAATCGCTTAGATTTTGGTGCCTGGCATAGTGCTAAACCCAACTTTGAGACTACCTGCGAGCTCCAGCCGATCTCGCCGCTTCGCGAGGGGAGAATTAGGGGAGGAATGCTTTGCGGTTTCTTTGTCATTTAGGGAAAGCAGAGGTTGCTACTGTGGAGGCAGAGACCCGGTGGCTGCCGGCGAAGGGCAGAGCTCCAGCGCCGTCTCCCTCCAGCCTGCGCTCCGGCTGCGCGGCACTTCCTGTTTATTCAAACATCTTTTTACCATTCTTCAGCCCCCGCTTCACAGAAACAGCCAGAAACGCGTCTCCAGCCCGACGACGGAAATCTAAAGGCAGACAGTAAGAGCTCACTCTGTTAAACTCTTCATTTTCTCTGCGAGCGCTCAGAGGAAAGGAGCGCGGAGACAGGGCTGAACTTTTAACTCGCTGCCTTGCGCGGGCAGCTGGGCAGCGCAGGAGAGGGGAATTGCTTAGGTTTGAAGCAAAAGAAGCTGAATCAGGTTGTTTGCTGCCGTGTTGCCAACGAGGGTGGGTTTTTTAGCGAGGACCGAGTCCTTTCGGGGCGCCCGTCGCCTCGCGATGTCCCTCTGGAGCAGGAGCAGCCATGTGTCACTGTCCCTGCTGCTCGCCGGGCGCTGTGGCTTCTCCTTGCACTTGCACGAGTGGCAAGGGGGGAAAAAAAAAAAAGCCAACCCCTCCAAAAAAAAGGAAACGTGGCTGCTGTTTTGGGCAGCAAAATAAGAGAGGTGCAAGTCCGCCGAGTCGCTTTTTGTTTTCCTCAAATTGTTTGCACCGTGGCTCTGGCACCGCTTGCGAACCAGCCTCGCTAATATTTGTACCGATTTCATGCTAATAAAAATCAGGCTGCTGAGACAAGCATGGCTATTATCTCATTCATATTACTATTGTTTAGACCTGTGGTACTACAAAAGGAAAGGGAAAGCGTGCTCACGCCGGGTAATGGTTGTTAACTTCTCACGTGAGGGATTTTCTCTGCAGTTTTTCCGTATTAATGATTGCTGTATGAATGGTCTTCAGGGGTTGCTGGAAGATAGCGTAGATCCTCTGGGTAATCTGTGTTGCCACATGTATGCTGGATTTTTCCCTCTCTGTTCAAGTAACTTTAAAAACTACTTGATATTTCTTGGTTGTTTCTTTCCCTCTCAAAATTCCACCGAAATAGCAGGTAACTTTTTTTTTTTTTTCTGGTAAGCATTTGTGGTGCTCGTATAGTGTGAAACATAAGAGAAAATGGAAAATATGCTGCCTGCCCTATGGAGAAAACCCATCCTCCTGGAGGCTTTTCCTGCCTCTCCGAGATCCAGATACACGTTAAAATTTTAAAGTGTAAACCCCCCCTCTTCCTAGAAAAGGGAGCGAGCGAGAGAGAAATCAAGCTGTGTGTTCAGCCAAACCGCAAGTACAACAAACATATTTTTAAAATATATTGCTAGTCTGGCTTTTTAATGTTCAGAAGTTGTTCTGCTTTGCAGGAAAAAAAAAATGGTGTTTGCAACTGCCTTAAGGACAATTTGTTTAACAGTAGGAGTAATTGCATGGGGAAAATGGAAAGAGTGACTGAAGTTATTTACTCAGATGTTAGTGTAGGTGTGGGGCAGAAAACTCACTGTGGGAACAGTGGGCTGCTTTTCTTGGTATCTTAGTCTATTTGATGACCATCAAATTTCCCAGCTCACTGGTTTTGTTTTTTCTGGATGGCATGTTTGATTATTTATCAGAAGGGAAAGGGAGTAGCTGAAGCAAATAAACATGTGACCGAGCTGTGTTTTGTTTTCCACTCAGAAGGCCATGCCCTTTAACAGATATACAGAAAATAATAAACGTATTGTTTTATGATAAAAGGAAATTATGTGTGTCATTTTCTTTAGCGAGGCCGTTAACCCCTTGTGTTCGGTGGTCTCCGCCTTCTGGCAGCCTCTTGAGTTTGCAGCTGGGAATTAAAGGCACTTAAAACCCCATCTTGTGTGGAGCGTTTCCATGGATTACTGCTTCACCCCTTCGGATTTGCTGGATTTATTACGTGGTCGCTTCTGCTTCAGCAGATCCCTGGTCCTCTCACCGGTCCTGCTTTGGGTACGATTGACTGAGTGAGAGGCGAGGCACTTTTGAATTTGTAGCAGAAAATCCTGGAGAGTGCTGCTGGGAGCTCTTTGCCACCGACACCAGTGTCTGCGCAGCGTGAGGGGCTGCAGCTGTATTTGGTCCCTTATAGACAGTGTCAATTTATGTGGGGTTTTTTTTTAAATGCCAGGTGTCTAGCATGTAGGGTGTAGTATTTCCTTTGTAATACCAGCTTAGGACAGTGCTCATTATCTCCCCTAAAAAAAAAAAACAAAAAACAACTAACCAAAAAACAACTATAAACTAAATAGCTGTCAGGAAGTAAAATACAGGTTTGCCTCATCTCTGGGAAGCATGTTGCATGCTTTAGCTGCTTTTACAGGATTAAAAGAAACAAGTTAAGACTGTCATGCACATGAAAGGAAGCCGAGATGTGGTTTGTTTCACATTGTGCAGGTAGGTATAAATTTAATAGACTGACTTGCTTTCAGAATCTCTCTTTGTCTCCCCGTATCGCATGTCAGTTCCAGCGCGTTGATGAGCTCCGCGGTCCGTAATAGCGCCTGACTGCCGCTGCCCCGCAGGTGTTGTGTTGGCAGGAGGGTCCTCCTCCTCCTTGGGCTCAGAGGTTCCCTCTACAGAACGGCTTCAGATCAAAAAAAAGGAAAATTTGCCTGACATCTTGGAGTTGCGTTCAAGTGTGCGCATCGCTGGTGGGTCCAGGGAGGAGGAGGTGGATGCTTTGCTCGCTGGTTCTGGGGGGTCCAGTGCTCGGTGGGGACCCCAAATAGGTGACGGGGGCTAAAGCTGCGGCTTTACTTTTGAGGGAGGCAAATGCGGCAATCAAAGTAGCAGGGAGAGGAAGGGCTGGCAAAATAAGGACCTGAAACCGAAACGTGATGTGAAGAAGAAAGAGGAAATGAGCGGCTCGGTGCCAGGTGACGTGGGCAGGGAGAAATGGCCAAGCCACCCCGTGCCCAGCAGCTCCCTAAGGGCTGAGGGGGCTCGGGATGGGCTGGGAAATGGGGGATTGGGGTCGATAGCATGGGATGGAGGTACCCGAGAAGGCAGAGGAGCAGGAGATCCCATCAGACACAAGGTGTCTCCAGCCCTGGCTGTAATCCTTGGGCAGAACCCCATGAAGGACAGTTAGAGGATGTGTCCATGGGGGAAAGTTTCCTCCCAGCCTCCAGCGATTAAAGGTTGGCTCGTGCCCTGAAGCGTAAACATTTGTATCCTGATTTATATTTTTATCTTTCCAAAGGTAGCTGTAAATGCCCTCATTACTGTCTGTGCAAGTGTCTGGTCCTTTCTTTGCATCCTCCCCGTGCTCTTGGCACTGGTGATATCTTGTGACAGTAAGTTTCAGAGAGTAATTATGAGTTGTGTATTAAGAAAGAAAAAAAAAAAATCCCTTATCTGCTTTAATTTATTTTTTGGTGGTTGTTGCTTCCTGACTTCATTCAGCGTTCCCTTTCTCTTGCATTATGAGAAATGGCAAACAGCACCAGATGTACCTTCTCAGGCCGAGTCACAATTTGTGTACTTTTATCATCTCCCTCTTACTCATCTCTCGCTAAACTAAACACTCCCACCCTTATCAATCTTCCCTCCTATCTACTGAGGCGTCTAATCATTTTTGTCGCCTCCGTCTGAACCTCGCCTATTTTTACTTTACCAGAATCTTTTAAAACTAAGGTTTTTAGCAGCTGCTCTAAGGGAGGTTGTGCCATAATCTGGAAGTGCAGAGATGGGATTTGCAGCATCAGTTTTCCTATGTTTTGAGCTGTCCCAATGTTTCTCTTCCTTCATTCGTCCAGCAGCAGCGAGCGTCTGACGGTGCACGGTCAGGGGCTTTATTTCCTGGGTCTGTGAGTGCACGTTTGTCACACAGTGTTTTGGAAAGCAAGCTGCAAATATGTTCCCTGTTTTGTTGACCACAGAGGGAACCGCGCAAGCAGCTGTATGCAATATACTATTTACGTTGTAGCAACAAAAAAAGCACTTTCTCCCCCCACCTTACCCCTCTTCTCTTCTCTATGAAAAATATGAGAACTTCCCGTGCTTTTGACATCCAAGAAAAACGCGGCTCAGCAGTGAATAGTCCTCCAAATATTCAAAGGTCTGGTTCACTTTTGGATAAACACAGTAGTTCAGAATCTGATCTCGAGCCTACAGAAACGAGCTGGAAATCCCATGAGATTTTTTTTTCATCACTCAGACATAGTTCAGTTCTGGTTCAGTTTGCATGGGGAGCCAAGATTTGTATCCTTTCTCATTTTACCAGGATGTGTTGGCCCATCCCTCCTTTCTTGCTGGTACAGACCGCTACATGCTGTGAATCTTGACATGCCAAAATAAAGAGAGCCATTTTTAATGTTTGGGAATTTTTTTGCCAGATGATTTTTAAATGGCTTTGATGAGTCTTGACTGTGACTCTTTAAAAGAGGAGACAGAAGGTGTTTTTACAGTGTAACTGCCTGAGGATTTCATTTGTGCCTCAGGAACAGGGTTTTTGTAGCCGTTGTCGCTGTTGTGGCTGGTTTGGGGCTCGCAGAGTTTGACTTCTTACCCTGCTGCCTCTGGCCACCTCCCACTGCCGTCCTGTCCCATCCCAGGAGGTATTTGACGAAAATACTTCGGCCACCTTTGGTTCCAAGTTGGTGGAATTCATTAATAAAGTTACAAAATTTAAGTGAAGTGTTTGGGAGGATCCTTGTTGTCCCCCTGTGCGGGGCTGGGTCCCTGCCGCTGTGGAGCTGGGGTGGCAGGCAGGGACCTTGCCAGCCGTGGGACAGGCTGTGGGGTGGCAGGGGAGGGACATTGGGTCTGCTCATCCTCCTGCCTCAGAGGTCACCTCAGCACCCATGAAGGTGGCCTGGGGCACAGGCAACTCCACCCTGTGGGTTTGGAAGAAAGGATTTCTGTTTCCAGTGCCTTTTTCTGGAGGGGATCTCCTCAACTGATAGCGAGGATCTATTCCAGAGGAAGGAAACTAAGCCTGCTGGAAGAAAAATAAAGACTCATTTTCTTTCCTTATGACTGAACTGGGAGATGCTTCAGCACAAGGCGCGCTGCCAGCTGCCTTGCTCCAAGCCTGTCCCCGCCACATCAGGGACCGGATGTGAGCTGGGGTTTGTACATGTGGACCTCCAGGTCCCTTCTCTTTTTCCAGCATGGGAATCACCCGTTAGTCACTTGGCTGGATCAGCCTGCTGCATCTTAGCAGAGCCTTCAGGGCCAGCTGATTGTTTTATTCGAGTGAAGGATTGTTGGTGAAGCTCTCCTCTTTGACAAGCTGGCTGGTAGCCCTTTGGATGGAGCCGGCCTTGCAGAGGAGCTGCAGCTGAGTGAGGTGCAGAGGCGGCAGCATCTCCCCTGGCTCACAGCATCCCTCTGCTGCACCTGCAGAGAGGGGTTGGGCACAGGGTGGATGGAGGAGGATTATTTAATGAAACGAGGAAAGAGAGGATGAGGTGGGGATGGGGGTGATTTGGATTCAGGGCTGACGAGGAAGCTGGACAGCAAGGCTGCTTCACTAGGTTACGCTGGATCCTAGCCGTGTTCCGCAGCAGAGCCTTGCGCCGTGCCTGTAATTATCCCCAGGCTTCCCCGCTGTGGTGCCGGCAGTGGTGTTGGGGCTCTTGACCTTGGCTCGTTTTGATCTGTGGTGTAGAGGGTCAGGATGGTGGGAATGGGGAGGAAGCACGTAGCAGCTCGTTTCCCTGTTCTGGAGGAAGATGAAAGAGCTGGGTACGAATGTCAGAGGGAATAAGTGCTGCAAGAACATCTGCTTCTCTTTTTTGCATCTTCCACATTTTATCCTCCTCTTCATTTTGGTTCCTTTCCTATTCTCTCTAGTTGGTTCTTCTCACCTCCCCCTGTTCTGTTCCTCCCAGAGGAACAGCACTACCCACTGCTGTCGCTTTGCACTATTTTTTTTTTTTTTCCCTTTTTGCATACTGCTCCACTCCTCGCCGGTTTCCACACGTTGTGTGGCTCCTCAGCCTGTCGGAGGAGAGCTGCAGCAGGGCTCCCCTCCAATGTGTCTGCCTCCTACCACCGCTCCTCTACATCTGCTGCTCCAGGAGAAGAAGAGGGTGTCGGGGGAGAGGAGGCAGAAGAGGCAGGAGTGGGAGAGACACGAAGCAGCTCTGAAGCTCGGGTGCATCCGGGCTTGTGAGCTGCATCTTGCCGCTCTGCTGGGAGCAGCTGTGGAGCGGAGCGGGGTGTGAGGACAGATGGGAGCTGAGAAAGAAGAGAGATTGCTGGCTGAGTCTAAATCCCCCCTCGTCCCATCCGGGAGAAACAAAGGTACTTGCCTTGTGCGACTAAATGGAAGCAAGAAACCCCTCTGAGAGGTGGGCAGTGCCTGCACTGGGAGAGGCCCCTTCAGCTGCTGACCGGGCGGGCTCTCGGTGCCTAAAGCCGTTGCGAAACTCGGGGAGAAGTAGGTGGTGGGAGAACTTGCATGCTTGATGCTGCAAAGCCACGCTTTGCCTAAAGCACGGTGGGAAAGCTTAGTGGCAGCCTTAGCTGCGTAAGGATCTGGCTCTGTTATTGCTGGGAGGTCAACGCAGAAGGTCTCGCTTCTGGAGTCTGGGCCTGGAGTAGCATTATGTTTTCTCCAAGGGTAGATTTTGCCCTTAAAATATCTTCTGTCTCATCTCTCTCTGCTTGTTGTGTTGTGTTTTGCTTTTTAATGACCATAACTGAAATAATGGACAGATGATGATGTTGGCTGGCGAGTAACTTTCCAGATTTACTGCTTGGACACTTCAGATGGCTGCGGGACCATCTCTGATTCCTGGGAACAATTCCTTCCTCCTTTCTCAAGTTGCTTTCCTGATGGGCAGCTTTGTCCACCTGGAAAGGCCCAAAGTCCTTAGGAATCTGTAAAAACACATGGGATTTCGTTTTGTGCCCTTCTTGCAACTTCTCTGTGCACGCTTCTCCATTTTGGAGGCAGCCGATTACTGCGCAAGTGCCCTGGGAACTGGCAGACGGGACGCCGGTTTCTTTTGCATCCTCGTGTCTGCTGCTTATCTCCCCACCCTCCAACATACCGACCTTTCCATACATCCTGCGGTTCCCTGGATCAGGCTTTCCATGCCTGATGAATCTCAGGTGCAGAAACAAGCTTCTCCTGGCATTAAGAGTCGGGCCCATTATAGCTGTAGGTCTTCGTATTTCGTTAATAGCTGATTGATATTAATATTGGTTGGAGCAGATGGGAAGGGAGGAGCTTGAGCTTTTTTCTCTTTGATAGAAACAGGCTGATGGAAAAACAGTTGGAGAGTCGCTGCCTTGTACTGGCTGCAGCGGTGGAACAAGTTAGCCAGAGGCTCCGCAGGACTGGATCCTGTTACTGTTTTCCTTATGGACTAACGCTGTAAGCAAGTGTATGGCATTTAAGCAGCATTTTTATTTTTAAAGTTCTACCCTCTTTTTGCCAGTGTATTTCCCTTCCCCAGCCCCGTTCCCAAATTGGGAGTTTCTAGCCACGTGAAATCGGAGGCTGGGCTACGCTTTTGCCCTCCCAGCAGAACCAACCCAAAGAGGATGGCGAAACCGAAAGGTCGAGCCGCTTGCGTGAAAATGCCGAATTACAACAGTAACTCGGGTAATAACAGTGCCGGATGTTCTGGGCATAAAACAGCTGGGCAAACAAGTCACGTTCTGTCTATCTTGCAATAAAATTGCCTTGGTCATCTCAAATGTGTACTTTTCCCCCCCGCCTCTCTGGTGCTCAGATAGTTGGGAAACATTAAACGGTTGCCACTTCCCTAAGCACAGGGAGAGGGATTTTCGATGGGGCTTCCCGCTTACTCTGTGGCGTCTCTGAATGAAACAGGCTTGATTCATCTCACAGAGAATGTGCTGTTAAAATTTTTCCTGGGTTAGGTGTCACCCAGCGTTGGCTCCCAAGTACCATCCCAAGTTTGTACAGTGTTTCTAAAAGTGCAGCGTTTCGGTTGCCTTTTTACTGGTCTCTGTTTTACACCAGAAAATCTCCTTATCTCTGGGTGATTTCCTAACGGATAAGAAAATAGCTCGGGAGTTCATTTACTGTATCTTGCATTTAGGCGTAGCAGCGAGCGGGATCAAGATGACTCGGTTGGTAGTGACTCTCCTACTGATGTCGTCCTTTCAGATCCCTGCTGATAGTGACCAAAACCCACGGACTCAGAAGATGTGCTTGCAAGGGGATGCTTTTCTTTTTCTTCCTTCAGTAAGGGGGAAGGTTTCCTATTTGGATTTCAGTGCCGAGGAGGGTGATTGCCGGTGTGGCGTGATAGCTGCTGGAGGCCGGGATTGGCGTCTGGGCCTGGTTGTCCCGAGCAGCTGTGTCCAGGCTTCCAGGCCCGCTGAGCGGCGCAGATGGGTTGCACATAACATGGCTGCTGGAAATGCCAAGCTTAGATATCTGAAGCACCTCTGTGGTTTTGGGGGCTCTTGGCATCTCTACCTGCCTGTCCCGTGAAGGAGCGCGTGGCCTGGATGCACAAGCACGAGCTGGTTTACCGTGGCCCCCGGCAATTGTTCACTTGCAGAAGTGCAAGCACATGGTGGAGGTTTAGAATTGTAAGGATGGCAGTGAGGAGCAATGTGTGAAAAGAGCTTGGAGATGTCGGAGCACCTGCTCTTGAGGAGAGGGCCACGTTAGCAGAGCTGTTGGCTAGCGGTAAACAGTCCTGGCACCCTTGTTTCAGGACTTGGCAGCAGCAGGCGTTGGACCGAGTCCAGCTTTACTCTCTACTGCCTGCTCAGTAAGTTGAGGACAAGGCAGATGATTAAGGAAATGTGGGGAAACTGCTACAGAAGCTTTTGGAAAGATAAGAGACTTTGGTCTCCATGTCTGACAGTCTGGCACTTCTCACTAGCATTGAATTCACATGCAAATCAAAGGCAACATCTACTCCCACAGGAAGCTTTATTAATGTACAGGCCTGCTTGCGAATCTCCGTGCTGATGAAGGTTGTGGGACTGACTTCACTCTCAGATTAATTTCCCCGTCTGTCCTTGCTCGAGCGCTGTGCAGTGTCGGCAGCCTCAGCAGGGCTCCCGGCCGGCACCCGGCGATGGGCTCTGCACGGGAGCGGTTGCTGCGTGGAAACAGAGAAAGGGGGTAGAGGTGCGGCGCTTGCCGCCTTGGATTAAATGGTGTGTGCCAGTGTGATGAGGGCAGGTGTCCTCCGGGCTTGAGCAGACATCAGCAAATTAATGTCGCAAAGGCACTCCAAACGGGCTTGAAGTACTCTGCAGATAAAGGGAAGGAGGGCTGGTGCGTCCCGGCCTGACCTAGCTGTCTGTCTCCTACACGTCCCATTGTGCGTAAGGAGTGTGGATGAGACTTTGAAATGGCAGGAGTAGTGTTTGGTCCGAGGTGGGAGGGAGGAAAGGCTGAGCAGGGAGATGTAGAAAGGCAAAGGGACTTGGGATCCCTGGGTTCACCGTACCACCAGGGACACGGTAGCTGCTTGATGCAGATGTTCAGTAAGAGCCAGATCTGAGCTATAAACAACCTTCCACATCTTAAACCCAAGCTCATCTGATGCTTAGCTTTTATTGCTGTCAGTTATTTATAAGCAGGAGAGCGAAATCTTGAGAGGAGAGAGGTGGGAAATGCCATTTCAAGCTGCAATCACCTGAGCTGTCACCTCGCCGCCATCTCGCCCGCGCCTGCCCCTCCGTGTTTCTTCCTTTGCTGTTCCTGTCTATCCAGGCCTCTTGTGTCCGTGCTCTCCCTCCAGCCAACAGATTTGTTACTCTCATTCTTTTTAATCCTTTCCTTCCCCCTCTTGTTCCACCCTCCGTGCTGGTCCCTCCCTCTCGCCGTTGGTGGTCCCACCAGGTCTCGGTACCAGGACGAGTGCCTGCTGGAGATGGAGCAGGGTGGTGTAGATGCCACCTGGAGTGGAGAGCTTGCATAAGGGTGGGTGTGCAGGGATTGAGATGCTGTGCAGGTGGGACTGGAGCAGGGATGGAGCTCTGGCTTTGCTCAGTCAGAGCCTCGCCATTGCCAGCCTGGCCCTGAGGGCGGAGATATTCATCGAGGTGGGGTTAAGCGTAGTAAGGGTTCATGGTGGCAGCAGCCACCCTGCTGAGCTGCACAGAACTTCCTGGCCAGCTTGAGCAGAAAGCAGGCATTTCTTGCACGGCTACTTGTTCTGGGAATCTTCAAAAATTTCTGGCAGCCAATTTTAGTTGTGCAACCTCTCAGCTGCCAGAACGGATAGAATATGATCATATCACATGAGATGCATGCAGGGTCTGCTATAGCAACTGTATTTCAAAGAGACAACACATATGGTGACTGCTTCTTTTTGGAATAATATCTATAAGTTGATGATGTTTTATTCAAAAAGGCTGTAGCTTGAAAGGTTAGGGATGTTCTGATTGTTTAGTGTATGATTAAAGAAAGGCTTCTGTGGGGTTTTTTTTTGGCCTATTGATTCTAATTACTAGGAACTAAAATGAACGTTTGATTGCACATTTACCTGGAATTATTCTTCTGCAGAGCCAGTCTTAATAATATATAATAATATGTTGCGCTTTTTCTGTATAGCGCTTCTTGTCTGAGCAGCTCAGAGTGCTTTACAAGTATTCATTAATTAAATAAGCCACACAACACCCCTGTTAAGTAAGTGAGTATTTGTTGCCCATCCCCTTAAGTCTTGCGGGTTTTATTTCTGCTGTCTCTGCCCACCCTTGAAGATGCTTTAACAGCTAAATAAGCTAATTCAATAAAAATAACTTTATTTTTTTTTAACCATACTTAGCATTTTCTGCATAAAGGTTCCTTTGTTGCGGTACTAATTGGTGGGCTGTGGGGTCTTCTGGTTCTTGACACTGACCCGGCGGCAGGGGCGGTTGCGTGTGTGGGAGCAGACACGTGCCCGTGCCTGGCAGCTCCTCGCACCCCTTGCAGGGACCTGAACCGTTTTAGCGATGCTGCGGGTGCACGGAGCTCCAGCCGGGCTGAAATGCAAAATCTGATTTTTACCTTCATCCCACCAAGCTCTGCTGGAAATCGCATCCACCCTTAAAGAGTTTTTCTGATCCGGGGGAGACTTGTTATTAAATTTGAAAGGAGGATTCGTTGCCCGAGCGCGCTAAGGTCTCTCCTCCCCGCTTGCCCTGGCGTGCAGGCCGGCAGCGGTGGTTCTTCTGCCCCTCGGGCTGCCTGATGTCCCTTCCAAAGTCAAAAGATGGGTCAAGGTCATGAAATAATGACGTTTTACTGGAGATGGTGGATCCAAGTTTGTGTCAAACCTTTCCTGGCAGTTCTACGCTGACATGAAACACTTTGCAACTTGGAGAAGCAAGTGAAACCCGAAGCGTATCTGACTCCTTAATTAAATAGGTATTAATTAAATCACTCAGAGAGCACACACAGTAGGAGCGGGGAAGGCTTTTTCCCTCCTTCCGTGTAGGCATCTTGCAAAGGGACTATTTTTCTTGTTTTACATTAATGAAGTCTTCAGCCTTCCCACTTTTCCACCTACACATGTACTGAACGTCTCCAAGGAGACCAAGAAAGCCCGAGTCCGGCGCTGGTGAATCCTTCGGGAGCAGTGGGCTTGGGTCTTGCCAGCAGAGCCTCAGCTGTGCCACAGCCCGGCTGGCAGGGATCAGCCTCTTCCTTGCGATTCCCTGGCTGGGGGCCGGGAGGGAGCCGGGGCAGGGATTTGCTCCTTGTCCTGGTTTCTCCCATGCTTCATCCCCTCCTGCTTGCTTTGCCCCATCCGATGGAGACATTGGGCCTCGAGGAGCAGCTGGCTGTAGTGCCCAGGGATGCTTTTCTCTTGCTTTGCACTAAATTTGGCAATAATCCGTCACTATGTGATGCTGTGCTTGTGCCTTTGGGATCCTGTCCCTTCTCCCTCTGTCCCATGAAGCCGCTCTGTCCCTTTGCTGCTCTGTCCCCTCCTGTCTGAGTCCCTGCTGCTGGTCTGAGTGGTTTTGAGGGCAGTGAGATGCTGTCCCCACTTTTCATTGCATTCACTCCAGCTCCTCACAGCTTCCTCAGACGTTAGCACGGTACGTCCTGGACTCGGCACGGCTCCACCTGCTGCTGCCTCTCCTTTTCCTCCCACCACAGCCTTCCAGAAACTTCCCTGGCTTTCTCTGGTGTGCAGGAGAGCAGACAGTGATCTATGACTGCCCTCTTCTGTAAACCAGACCTGACCCACTGGAGAAGGGCAGCGTGAAAGCCATTAGCACATGAGCCTGCCGGGTAGCAGGGAGGGGAATAAAACTCACTGTGTGGTGCTCACCACCACGATTTCTGCAGTTACTTGAGGTTCTCATGCAGGGCAGGAACTTCAGGTGCTGATGTTTTCCTCCACGGTCAAAACGAGAAATCCAGCCATGGGATATCGCTGCCTGGAAGTGCCAACTTGGGTTTTTGGTTTTTTTTTTTGTGGAGGCCACTGCTTTCCTCAGTGGAGGCACTTTGGGATCCCCTGACCAAGGGGTGCCTTGACCCTGTGCCATGCACGTAGCTCCCCATGCCCTGTCTGCCGTAAACTCAGTTTTCAAACCTCTTTCCTTGCAGGCTCTCCAGGTGGCACGGCAGCTTCTACTGCAACAGCAGCAACAGCAGCAGCAGCAGCAACAAGTTAGTGGATTAAAGTCTCCGAAGAGGAATGAGAAACAGCCAGCCCTTCAGGTAAGGGGAGCCTGTGTTCCTCCGTGAGGGGCTGGGGCTTGTCAAAGCTGAATAAATGCGTCTTGCTTGTGAACGTTGGGAGGAGACCTTCAGGAGCTTCCTCTCAGTGAAGCCCACAGAGTGGCTGTGGCTGGCATAAGCAGCGTGAGCGCCGGTGCTAGGTGCTCTTGAAAATCCCACCCGCGGCGTGTTTACAAATCTTGAGCGTGTACTTTTATGAGCATCTAGTAGGGCTGGATCATGACAAAATGGAATACCTTTTGTTACCGTGTCAGCGTGCACAGGAGATTTGCGTTAATGTTTCTGTTTGATTGCTGTGCCGTTTGTAGTCTGCGTTCGCTCAAACCGCTGATTTGCTGTGTGAAGGATATTGGGAAGTACTAGGATATCGTATCGTCGGTGTGTTTTTTCCCCTTTTATTGTCTGCTGATTTATGGACATCTTCAGAAATGAAATCTGAATATTACCAGGCTTTGTGCTGTTATGAATTCAGAAAGCTAAAACCAATACAGCATTCCCAAACAGAAGATGTATGCACACATCGGCAGCTTTGGAGTACGTTCTGCTAGTCTTGTGGGATAAATCATGGGAGTTAAAGACGAGAGAGACCTATTAGGTCATGTATCACATTTTCCTTTTTTTTCCTTTTTTTTTTTCTTTTTTTTTTTTTTTTTTTCTTTGCTATTCTAGTGTTAGAAATCCCAAGTGATGGTGGGACCGCTGTTATTTTCCTTCAGACGGTTTTCCATAACAAAGCACACGCTCAGGAACTTTCCACTTTAATTCCATCCTCTTGCTCCAAGTAACACTGCTTGTATAAATACTGAGTCAGTCCCTTGCCTTGCCTTGTGTTCACACTCTTCAGACATCTCAGATACTAACACGTGCTTGCCAGTTTTGGCAAATTATATGTATCTGGTTCTTTATGTATTCTGTAAACTGGCACTTCCAGACCCTTGACCGCTTTGCGGGTTTGCAGCTGGTTATTGCTTTTATTATTGCTCTCCTTGCAGTTGCAGAGTGTCACTGTATTTTTGATAATAAGTTAGTGAATGCAGCGGTTCAGCTACAGTCACACAGAGCTCTCTAGCTTATCTTATCTCGCGCTCCTATGTCTGATGCTTCAGCCTCTGTAGCCCCAAATTCTTTCTGGGTTTTTTTTTCACTTGTTGTCATAGCACATTGTCAAACTCATGTCTGTTTTGCTCTTTTTTTTTTTTTTTTTTTTAGTTTGATATACTATCACCATGAGTTCCCTGACAGCGTTGCTGCTTCTCTTGCCTTTTATATGTGTTTTGGATTATTTTGCTCCAAAAATACGGATCCTAGACTCTTAAAAATATGTGCTAGAATATGGAAGGTAAAGCCGACATCGCTAAAGGCCCTGACATTAAAGCGGGAGGGCTCGATCCTCCGGTTCTTACCTGAATAAAGCTGATGGGGCTTCAAGGGGAGTTTAGCCTGAGCGAGGAATAACTATTAGCTGCAGCCCTTGGCCCTGGGTGGACGTCTTCAAGCCTTCGTGTGGTGATTTCATCTTCAAAGCATTTTGCAAATACTGATCTCCAAAACATCCCCAGAAGGAAAGTCTGATAAGTAAGTAGCGTTATCCCAGTTCTGGACTGGGAAACTGAGGGAAGCAGGTTAAGTGACTTGCTTAGGATCGCCGAGGGAATTGGTTTTAGAGGTAGGATTAAGATTCACGAGTTGCTGGCTCCCACCACCGTGCTCAGGCTGCTGGACAACACCTCGCGCTTTATAGCCGAGCTATTATTCTTTCGGAAAGTATGAAACATTTTGTCATTGGGCAAATATACGTTTTATTGGCAGCGTAGAGCGCCGTAATCCAAAGCGTTACATTAATGCTTTCAAAAATATTTTATTTGGTAAATCCATAGCTGATCCATATGCCTTTTAATAGACTCTTCCACTGGGGACATTTTTAATGAGAGATTGCGCTGGCTGGGTCCAGTGTCAGGTACTAAAAGAAGTGCTTTGTTGTGCAGATGTCTTAGGAATAGCTCCAGAGGATGAAATATGACTGTGTTGACCTTTCAGCTGTGAGCTTATTTGTCAGGATTCAAATAAGTTGAAAGGATCAAACCAAACAGTTTCCGTAGTCAGACTGGGAATTGTGTTGCAGAGGTCAACAGTGAAGGCCACATCGCGGATTCCGTAACATAGCCAATTGTTGGTACGTATTAAAGTACTGGAGCAGCTCCTGCAGTCAGAGACACAATTAAAATTCTAATTTATTAATGTATACAGAGAGCTGGCCCAGCCTGTCACTCACTGATTCAAATGACTGCCCAGTCTTTTTTTTTTTTTTTTTCTTCCCTTCCCCTCCTTACTCCTGGTGCTTTTGCGGTCTTAAACGTACTGGAAGTCCTCTTGAATGTGACAGGCCCCGAGCGCATCCCTGCAATTGAAAATCTGGTGCTGAAGGGAAATGGTGGCACTGGGGGTAGGATTTCTGAGTAAAACTGCACCCGTGCAGGCGCCTGCACCCCCTGAGGTGGGATGGCACCACACGGGCCAGGCGGTACCCGTTACTGATGGTACGTAGGATAAATGCCGAGGGTGGTGGAAATGCGCCCCTTTTTCAAACATTTACTTAAATAACGAACCAAGTCATCTTTGCACCGAGTTTATCAATATAGGTGTCTCCTTGGACAGCCACAGCGGTTGGCAGTTACCCGTTTGGTTTCCGACAGACAGACTTTGTGCGTAACAAGAGCACCGTAGACATTGCTTATCTCCGTGACGCGGGCGAAAGCCCCGAACACGAGCAGGGGAGCTGCGTCTGATGCTGGCTGGCAGGCTATGGCTATGGCCCCACCACCACAAACAGAGGCGGAAAATTAATCTGCTGTATGCTGTGTAGCGAATCTGTTACTGCCTCGTGGATAATTTCTTGCGTTCCTTCTTTATTCACTGATCAAATAGCCACAGTACTTAAATATAGCCCGGCATCCCGTGGCTGCGCTGGGGCATGGTGGCTTCAGTAGCGTTTACCTGACAATGGGCGCCAGCGTTGGTCTTTGGGGTCTCTTGACCTTGATGGCTCTACCTGGTGACTTGCTTTTAGTAAATTTGGAGATATTTGGTGTATAAGAACTTGGACACAGGAGTGGAGATGTGCTCTGCTGATAGTTGAAAAAAGAAAATAAAATCTCCAACGACACGATGACTCACATTTTGAGCCTATCTCGCACTGCCGTGCTTTCTGTTCGGCAGTGACCTCCGGTTTCACAGCCTGATGACACAAACAAAAGAAAATTGAAAGTTAAGGAATGGATTTAGTAACCAGCAGTTGGGAAAAGAATATAAAGAATAGCGGCCCCACAAAAATTACTGGAAGTGAAAAAAAGGCTGAAGCATGCTTGATAATATATTTGCCATGGACATTGGACTTCCTTGAGTCTGTGAAACAAATAATTTAACAGGCCAGGTATGCTTAGGGTTTTAAAAATGTGCACATTTTTCCTGGCCAAGATAAGTATATCTTTGTATTAATAGATGTATTGATTAAAATTTGCAGCTTTAGTTGCTGATGCTCTTAACGATTATTCATTTTGGTTCTTCAAGCATTTTAGCTGCTGGCAAGCGCGCACAGACTGGAAACAAATCAAGAGGCGCATTTTTTTTTCCCAAGAAAGTAAAAGTGCATGTGTGTTTTGGCAATACTAAAAATACAATTTTTTTTTAAAGACGTAAATGTTGTGTGTTGCATTGAGCTGAAAGTTGGATACCGGACTGTAAACAGATTTAGGACGTCCAAGCCAGTATCTCGCAATCGAAACCCGTCCCTTGACTTTTTTATGTGCTGAAATAAGATTTGTTGTATGATAGTTAACCTGCGTGTGTTGGGAGAGAAGAAATAATGAAATTACTAAGATGGAAACTTTTGGGTTAGGTTGACAAAACAGAAAATAAATCTTCCCTTTAAGTCACGGCCAAGAAAAGAGCTTGGGTTTGGTTTAGATTTTCGGGGTGAGACTGGGGGAGGCTGGGAGGACGGAGCTGCCCTTGCCTTTGCATACCGCTGCTTTTTAAAGCCGCCTTTTGGCTGGGCTTTTGTAGAATTTAATTTGCATGCTGCATTACCTTAATAATTCTTTCCAGTATCTTGAGAAACAGAAGAGCACAAGAGGAAAAAAAAATCACTGCAGCTTGATGTTGGGGGCAGTTGCGATTGTTTTTTATGAAATTAGGAATCGTTAGTGTGACAAGATAATAAACATGGAAAGGTGAGGGGAAGGGTATTCTCTGTTTCGCATGGAGCACGTCAGTACCCGCGTACGGAGCCTCGGGTTTTACACGCGATGCAGCATTTTTACATAGTGGTAAATTTAACAACTGGTAGAGAAATTACGTCTCAGCAGGTAATTTGGGTGGGGAAATAACTTTGCAAGTGCATTTATTCTATTTGTATCAGTGTCTTTCTGTTTCACGCTTGAACGTCGGAGTTGATCTGAATTTGAGCTTGATGAAGTCAATGGGTAGACAGGAGCTTCTGCTCCTGTTGGGTAGACAGGAGCTTCTGCAGGTTTTAAATAGTTGACCTGTGAAAATTTCACTTGAATCTCTCAATTTTATTTTTGACTTTGGAAATAAAGCCAAGTTGGGTTTTGCTGGTTTCCACCAAAGAACCCGTGGCTCTTCTGGTTTTCATCCCTAAGCCCAGTGATGGATGTTAGTCAGCTCTTGGAATATGCCTGTGAAGTGCACATATCCCCCCCACAAACAGAACAAAATCTGAGTCAGGTCCTCAAAATTACATGATCAGCTTGAAATTTTTGATACTAAGGGTTTTTTTTCAGTGAAACCTGTGGGCCTTTATTTTGCTGCCCTTTTATATTTTTTTAAAAGCTTTTGATATTCAGTTTTTCCAGCTTTTCAGACTGAGCAGAAAGGTGACAAATGCAGATGTTTTTCTTGAAAGAAGTCTATGATTGTCCTGAAATTACGTGATTCCAAAAAAATCACGGCTTCTAGGAAAATACCAGTATGTTGAGAGAGCTGGCAGTGTGAGGTGCTGTCAGCAAATATGATTATTCTTATTTTATAGCCGTGTAAACGCCGGCGGAGAGATATTAAGTGACTCGCCCAAGGTCAGAGAGCTGCAGATCTTCAGCGTCGCTGGGGTGCGTGGCTCCCGGCGGGATACTGGGAGTTCGGCATCTGCGTCTCGTAAAGAAGTCGGCGCTGAGGGGAAAAACTGAAAGTAGGAGCCGGGGTCCCTCACGTCCAGGCCTGTGCCTTGTTAGAGCACCTTGAGTATCATTTTCTAGCAGGTTTTCTGCTTTGACATGAAACATTTAGGTTTTTTTTTAAAAAAAAGGTGATTTCTGACCAGGTTGGGAGTGAGGCCATGGAGCTGGCTGTGCCCAGGTCCGGCTGTGTGTTGCCCACCCCATGGGAGGAGAAAACAAATGAAACCTTCCTGACTGGTCAGAAACGTGTAAATTGCTGACAAAATGACACATGTAATTAAGAGTGCTCCTGCCATTTTACCTTGTGGTTTACACCTACGGTGTTGAAAAAAGAGAGTGACTCCCACCTCGCTAATTACCATTATCACTGAAATGGTAGGGTTTGAGTCATTAGTTCCATGTGCATTTAATTAGAGGAAGGCTGAAATTGGATTTAACTTATTACTTTTTCATGGATCACTTTCTTGTCATCACTTCAAATTGGATTGCAGCCCCAGGTAACTAATTATGAGCGCCACAGGATCAAGAGTGAAAAAAAGGTAATTAGGAATAACAGTGTTGGACCCTTGCTGGTAGTCCACTTGTGCTCGGGAAGAAATGAGAGCGGTGTTTTGTCGTATTACAGATTAGGGAGTTAAAGGTATGCGCTGCTGCTAGGGATGATGGGAGACCGCCCCCTCCGAGAGCGGTTTATGTGATGTACAGCTGGGTTGAAGATGTTGTAGCGACGTGGTTCCAACAATCGGCTCCTTAATACCCAGATTAAACTTGTAAAAGCAACAGCTCGGTTGTAGGCGTGAGGCGCCTCAGCAGCCAGGTGGTCAGGGGTCCTCACGTACGGGATGTCGGCAGCGCTGTCGAGGCCCTTTTGAGCCACGGTACGGAGCGGTTTAAGTACAGCGAGCTAGAATTGATAACAAATTAATGAACATATTAATGAGCCGAAAAGATCGTTCCTATCTGACGGGGAGATCTATCAACGGGGAGCGCAGCGGTGAGGTGGATGATGTGTGTGTCAGGAATGTAGCTGTGTCGCTGCCCTGATAAAATCAGGACGTGGCTTCTCTTTTGTTTGCTGGAGAGGTTTCTTTTTGCTTTGCTTTTTGTGGGGAAGCTTTGCTTGGTTGGTTCGTTACTTTTTTTTTTTTTTTTTTTGATCTCGTAGATATGATTGCCAAGTTCTGCTTTCTTCAGAAAATACTTTAAAACAAATTGTTTTATTTCCATGTGCAGAACAGAGTTCAGAACTGCAAGTAATCAATTTTATTGACACAGCCTGGAAAAAAATGTTGATGAGAGTTCAAGGATGTGAAAAGATTGAAATTTCAAAGTACCCAACACTGAGTGCAGGAAAATTTCAGAAGCGGTTTCATTAAGCAAAGAAATCTATTGTGTAGGGATCTGGAAGAGGAAAGTCTGCCCTAGGACCGAACGATGTTACGAGGAGGTTGCGGCAGCTGATTTTTGCCTTTAGAAGAGGAAAAGTTTCTTAATTTCTCATAGGAGTGAATCACGGTTCGGAGGCCAGCACAATTTCCTTAAGTTGTTTAAAATGGCTTTTAATGCTCCGTTAATGTAGGCAAATATTTGTGAGTCAGTGTTGGGTAAGTGATGCTTGCTCATTATTTCCTGATGCAAGCCGTGTAGGAAATTATGTGAACACCACGCAGAGATGCTAAATAGACTTAAGAGTAACAAAACTCAGTTACGGAAATTAAGTCTCTCTCATTTGCTTGACATTACAAAATAAGTCTAGAGATTAAAAGGTATTACCTTTAATAGAGAAAGAGAGAATCTCCGTTAATACATCTCAAATTGATTTACAGTTTTTATACATAACCATCCGTGGTTGAAAAGGGGGCAACCTGAGGTCGAGTGATGTAGTGTTTCCCTTTTTCCATATGAGTCTCACTGTGTGTGATAAAAGCAGACTCCTTTATTTTGTCAGTCTGCAGGAATTTCTGATGAAGTGCAGGGGTCACTTTTCTGTCAATTTGAGTAGGCAGCATTTTTGAACTACTGTTTCCCCCCCCCCCCCCCGGCTACAGCCTGTGGCCCTGATCTGACACACGCGTGTACACACACACACACACGCTCTGTGCGCTGCAATCTGCAACTTATTAGTGAGCGGCGCTGGAGCCTGTCCAGTGGTTAGAAAATTTCCTGAAGCCTGGAATAACAGCAGTGGGTGCAAGTGCCATCGAACAGAAGTGACAATGAGGGGCAGTCCGGCCCGCCTGGCGCGACGCCCGGGCTGGAAAACCAGCTGAGATAGTCAATCGCGGGAAGATTGACGCGGTGCATCTGGGAAACGCTCAAAAAGTTGGGTTCTTGAAAAAATTACCTTCTGTGATCGTAAGACATCATCTGTTTTCCTACAGAGATTGTTTATAACAGGGTTTTCAAGCACTTGTCAAATAACCAGGAGTGAAGGAAACAGGCTAAAAATCCCTTACCGTTCAGATGAGTCCTGGCGTAGCTGGAAAAAACCAAACCCTCATCGCAGGGATCTGCAGCTTCCCGAGTCAGAGGGTGCCTGGGAGAAGGGAAAAAAAAGGAAACTATTAGTCAAAAGCGCCACGGCGAGCAGTCGCGGAGCGTGGGGCGTAGGTGGGGCGCTGAGCGCGGCGCTGTCGTTACGGGAGCCGCGAGGTGAAGTCATACCTAGTCACTGTTTTTTTGGTGTTGCTTAGCTTTTGTTACTTAGCTGTGATATCATGGGCAAAATATTATAAACATATCATGGCTATAGCTTGCTTGTGTAACAAAAGATCAGGAACTTTTATTAAGTTTGTTTTCCTTGTCATATTGTAAAAATTTATTATGTGTACTGTGTATATTAGAAACAGATTTGGGTAATTCTGTCTAAATGAAGTCATCCCAGCTATTTCCAGACTGTCTGTTTTTGGTTGTGAATAATTTTCATACATCAGATGGTTGTCATATTTAGTAGCTCTCTACATTTTAAATAGGACATAGCCCATTTTGAACTTCCACGGACTTCAGCCGCCTCTAATTTTTGAGGCTGTTTTGTTGCAGGAGTGTTTCCAAGCACTGCCCAGGGCAGAGCTGGACCGGTGCTGGCGGAGTCCCGGCTTTTCTGCACCAAAATAACAGATTTTTACCAACTGCAGCAGCGCTCGTGGCTCGCGGCAGCACGCGCTGGGGAAGAGCCTGGCAGGTACCTATTGCAGCTTGTCCCTTTGTGTTCACACTTTGCAACAAATATGTTAAAAAAAACACTAAAGAAAAAGTACTGTGTATCAAAAATCTCCTCCCATAAAAGCAAGCTCTTCTCTCAAAGAATGCGTGCTTTTATTTTCCTTTAGCAGAAGTGTGAAAGAAGTTAATGTTGAAATGTTTAAATTTGAATCATACACACATCTACGTAGCAGCGTAGTGACTGCGGCTTTTTTATTTTTTTTTTAAATCCTCAAGGCAAAGTTTCCGTAGTCAGCGCGGGGAAGCTCTGCTGTTTCTCGTGCGCGGAGAGGAGGAATCCGCGGTGATGATCACAGAGCAGAATTCTGCCCTAAAACCGTCACCTTTGCCAGAAATACTTGAGTTACAGCAACTTGTTTAAAAAGAAAGGGGGGGGGGGAAGAGAGAGAGAAGGCATTTTGATCCAGCTTGCTCGAGCGGAGGAGAGCAGCTGTTTGCCTCATGTGTTTAAATCTCTAGAGCTAATATTGAAGTTTCAGGGCAACAAGTGCAATATAACAGAAGAAGGAGAAGCTAAACCCAGGGAAGCGATTGGAAATGCCGCTTGGATGGGGCTTCGGAGCTTGACAGTTTTACAGCTGTGTCATCAGGTTGGCAAAATATTTTGTGGAAAGGCTGTTGCGTTGCTGAAATGTTTTTATTTTCCCGATAAGTGTAATCTGCCTTTTATAAATAGCTAATCCATTTAAGGTGTAACGTTAATGGCGCATAATCTCAAGGCATTGAAAGCCTAGAAAATTAAAGTAGACTGAAGGCACAAGAAAGCGGCGTACTTTGTGTCAGGATGGAGTTCGATGAAGCATGGAGAAGATGGAATAGATTATTAAATAAACTTTGAGAGGAGACAGAAAAGGCACCGAAATCTCTCATTTTGAAAGGAATTAGTTTACTTGATTATATGCAACTGTATCACACTCAGGAAAGTATAAGACAAATGAAAGCAAAACAAAATTTAATTGAGCTATTATTTTGCAGACTTTGGCTCCGTTTCAGACAGCCTAATCAAATTGCGCTTTGCTCAAATAACTAATGTTAGATGCAGTCTACCAACAGATGTTTAAACAGAGGCTAATTGGGAAATCTACATCCCGAGTCTAGCGTGTCTAGCTGGAAAAGTTTTGAAATTGTGTTTTGAAGCGAGTTGGGAAGATGACGGGAAGAGCTCAGGTAGTGACGGGTGTCAGAGCAGCACGTGCCGTGTCACCTGTGCTGCAGCTACCAAGGCCACCCGTAGCTTGGTACCATTGGCCCCGCAGAAAGTTGTCTTCCATCATGTTACGTCATGGGAGTGGTGTAGCAGCTCCGTGGGAGTCACGTGGCAGCACGCATCGAGTAGGTAACATGGTGGAGCACACGGATTGAGGGTGTTGGAAGGGGTACATGTGATTATCAAAGCAAAGAGTTTCCGACCTCTGATTTTTCTTTCAAATCAGTTTTACACCAAAGTCATTCCAGTAGTACCAATGTGATCCATTTTGGTTTGCCCGGTGGTAGCGATCAGACTGTGATTTCTGGGCAAGATGCGCCATCCCTGGAAACATTCCAGGCCAGGTTGGCCAGGGCTCTGAGCAACCTGATCTGGCTGGAGATGTCGCTGCTCCTTGTAGGGGGGTCGGACTGGATGGGCTTTAAACGTCCCTTCCAACCCAAACCATTCTACAATTCTGTGTTTGGTTTTGTGCACTTTGCTGCTCATCGAGGTTTTGGGCCAAAGAGTTACTCGTGGTTTGTGTCCTGGGCTTTGAGCAGGGTTGGTTTGTGTTGTGCAGGTGCGGTGCACATTTCACTGGTATTTTTATCTCTGCAGTCATGAAGCAAAAGGCAAAAATCGGAAACACTTTCCCATCTTTCATTGGGAAAAAAAAAATTAAAAATCAATAGAAGTGCTTTGGCTAACCCTTAATAACTTGGATAAAAATCCAAAGCAAACCTGTTGGGAGATGCCAACCGCCAGCCTAGCCCCTTGGTTCATAGCCACAGTGCACATTTAGTAATTTTAATCTTGTTGGTTTTGCTTGCAAGAACAGGTGCGTAAAGACCTGTTTGTTGATGGTCTGTCCCTGTTATCGCTGGCCGCGTTATTCATTGATGAACCTCCCGGCTCTGCCCCAGCCTGAGCTCTCTTAGGGCCAAGGTGGCAACCTATCGCCCGACGCTGGATTGTAACCTACTTTGAGTGGTCTTCTTCATGGGATGCTTACTCTGGGATGAGTGTATTGGAGAGGCCCGTATGGATCTCGCACAGGTTTGCTCGCTGTTGTCTCAGGGCAGTGGCTCTTCGAGTTAGTGCTGCTGTTGTACAGGTTTAAGAGCCAGTATGTAGTGGGGAGTAGCCAGTCTGAGTGTAAAACAAATAATAATGCACATATATATATATATATTTTTCCAAATTTACCAATTGGAACCCTACAAAAGACAGATTATATTTTATGGCTTGTAAACAGCAGGGCAGATATTTCAGGAGAACTGCAGACAGCTGTAATTTTGTGAATGTGCACAAATTACTTGGAAAACAAATATTCCTCTGCCTACACAGCTGTATTCACAACCGTGGACCAGAATGCCTTTTGCATGATGCTCACGCCTAGTTCTGTGGAATATAATAATGCTCAAATGAAGAAAATGTGATTTAAAAGCGAAATCAGAATTAATACTCACTGTGAAAACCTGTATTACTGGCTGAGGTGTTAGCACAGGAACGGATAAACCACTTCAGGAAAAATGAGAGCTAACCAAAGCATTTATTTATTCACAGATCAAGAGCTGAATGCTGAAGCGTGTGTAGTAGAGGTGAATGTGCCCGTATCTTCCAGAGATGCCAAGCGCTGTCTGTGCAGTCCTACGGGGTAGTCACTGAATTGGATCTGGTGGTTAAAGGGGTCTGTAGGGCTGCGTCTGGTCACTCGTGGGTGGACGGGGTGTAGCGGGGAGATGGGGGCTCCCTGACTCCGCGGGGGCTGAGGGCCAGCGTCGTGCTCGGCCTGTTTCCCCCCGGTTATCTGCGCCCAAGTGGGTTTGCAGAACGCAAGCGGGCTGTCGTCCACCTAGTTGAATGGCATGCTGGCGGTTCCTCCTGTTTGTCCTTTGCTGTGCGATAAGGAGTTTGTACAGGAAAGGCTGAATAACAAGAGAGAAAGCAAAGAAAATCCCCAAAAGCAAAAACAAGGCCAAGCAAGGAGGAGTAAAGCACAAGTTGGCAAGAGCCAAAGGCCTTGCGTTGATTTTACTTCTAGCTCTGGTGTTTATTCAAAGGCTGTGGATACAGGTTAACTTCCTTTGCTCAATATTTATTGCTGCGTTACTTGTCTTGACTGGAACAATGAGCACTTTGTTGACTGGGTTGAGAGATTGTCCCATTTTATTTGGTCTCCTGCACCTCTCTCTGTATCTGCAGGTTTTAAGCAGTTTATTTTAATTTCAGATTTCTAACCCTCCGTCGTGAGTCGCTGCGATGCCGCCGGCAGCAGCACTTGAGGGACTGTTGTTCGTCTTTTCGAAGTGGTGGGAGCGCACAGCGGAGCCGTTAGCTTCTCTGAAACCTGACCTTCCTTGGTGATACTACACCTTGCAGATTGGGAGCAGGATAAACATTTTAAAGGAGAGGGGAAATATCAGACAGGTTATTTTTCATCAGAAAAGGTTGTAGCAATGTTCTGCGCAGGAATTAAAAATAGGAGGAAAAAAGCCATCATGGCAGCAGTTACCTTTGTGTTTGACAGCCGTCAAAGACGCTGCCCAAATCAATTAACAGGAGAGTGAGTGCCTCCTCACCGCTAACCACGCTAACCCTTGGAGCAGAAAACCAGTAAGGGCCCAGGGTAGTGGATGATGACTGTGCTGTTGTCACCCTAATTTAGCAGTGGCAGTGGTTTCGGTGCTGTTAGGAACGGCCCCAAAGACCCATCCCGGCCAGGCTGGCGTGTTTGGGAGGAGCACCCTAAGTATTGGGGGTTTCTCTCTGGAGTAGGAGCAGAACACAGTTGAGATATTTTTAAATAGTTTTGTCCACAACGGGCACTGCAAGGGAAGGTATGTTTATGAGTTCCACCACTGTTATTTTTCACTTGGGCTTGTTGCTTGGAAAGCGCGCTCGTTTTGAGTCCTTCACTCAGCTGTGTCTACCCAGAAGAAAAACAAACCCATTTCTTCTGGGAGAGCCTGGCAGTGGACACATCGGAGCGGCAGGGCCAGCTGCAGAGTTGTGGTGGTGGTTTGTTGCTAATTCTGCAGGAGTGAGCGGAGGGGACCACCCTGTCTTAAAAAAAAAAAAAAGGAAAGAAAAACAAAAATAATAAAAAAACCCAAACAAACAACCCACTTTAAGTTTGTAACTTTGATTTTGCTGGGAAAAAAAAAAGCAAACTTAAAGAAAAAAAAAGGCAGCAACCGCCTTATTCCTTGCACAGGATGCTATAATAATTACTGGGACAGTTTTTCCATTCCTGGTTGCTTTTGCCTCACACCTGTAGGAAGCCTGTTCTTCGGCTTCAGTGCCTCACCACCAAGGTACTTTTATTTGAAAACATGAGGAAATTCAATTTCCTAACGCGCCTCTCAGGTGAGGGCAGTCGCAGCAGCCGGAGAGTCGGGAATGGCTCGTGCGTGAGCGGTTGAGGACGGAGCGATTCGTCCGGGGCCATGCTGAGGTGCGGGAGAGGGAAGATAATTGTAAATGTTCTTCTGGGGATCTGATTGACAGCTTATTGTCTGCAGGCAGTTGAGTGAAGAATAGGAAATGAGTTAAGTGTAGGGGATCTGGCAGGCTGCGGGCTCTCCTGATGATAGCTGCTGCACCCAGCAAAGCACCCGCAGCTCCCAAACCGGCCCCGGGCAGGGGCATCCGTGGCACCCCAAAGGGACGCCCCAAAGTTGGGTCAGATCCTGCGTGAGGTGAGGCTGTGTCTCGTTTGGTGCTGCTTGGTCCTCTGGGGTGCCTGGAGTGGTCTCAGCCCCCGTGGTCGGCGTGTTGGTGTCACCCTGGTTTGCGTGTTAAAGCAATGTGGGGGCACAGCGGGACGTCCCACCGTGCTGGGGGATGCCCGTGGTCCATGAGCAGGACAGGAGAAGGAAACATCGTTTCCCTGACTCAATAGATTTGTTGACACAGGGTTGCTTTGGAGGTTTTACAGTATATCCTGAGGTCTGGGGCCAGCTACGCGTGTTTTAAAGTTCTCATTATCCCACCTTTTCCTCTGGAGTGACGCGTGCCCTCGGGTCCAAGTGCCCATGAGAAGCCCTCAGTGAGCGGTTCAGTGTTACAGAGCTGCACGTGCCGAAGACAGAAATATATTTAAAAAAGAAAAAATTCCTCCCCCAAAATCTCACAGACTCTATTTTTTAATCTCCTTGGCTATGTGCATTTAAAGGGGGGGGGGGGAAACCAAACCAAATCCCAGCTTTGCATTGTCAGTCAGTGTAGGCTTCTGAGCCAGATTGTGCTGCGGAGCACACTGATGTGTCTTCCCCTGAGGTATGGAAAGATCTATGTGTGCTAAGCAGGTGTTTTCGTTTGTTTAATTGGAGCTGAGTTTAGCACAATATTACAGATAAATGAATTACACATGTTCAGTAATTCATAGAAAGCGAGCGTTGTTTTGCTGAGGCACTTGTCTTCGCATCCAGGATCGCAGAGGTAGCGTGCTGGCCAGCGTGGACAGAGGTCTGTTAAAACCCAAAAAAGCAGCGTGTACATGAGGAGAGCCTGATGTCTTGTCGCTAAACAAGCAATAACTATTTCATTTTTGTTTAAATAGTAACATTTTTAATTTTAGATAATATCCTGTTTTGACAAACTACAAAACCACAGGTCTGCAGAAGAAGCGCAGAGGCCCGTGTCGGTAGTCGGCGGCATCTCTGGGCAGGAAGCCTCGAGGTGACACGTGCTGGTGGTGACAGCGCAGGGGATGGAGGGACCCGGGAACTGTCCGGAGCGCACCGGGGCTCCTGAGGTGTGCTGCACCCAGAGCGGTTGGGAAGACAATGGTTGGTTTGCTTCTACCAGTGATTTTTATTTATTATTAGTTCTTTTTTCCACCTCTTCTTTTTTTTCTTTTTTTTTTTTTTTTTTCTTTTTTTTTTTCCTGGGCTTCCCAGACTCAAGCTGCCACCCTCCTTGCAGAGGTGCTGTGGGGCATGGGTGCCTCCAGCCCCCCATCACCACTGACAGGTCTCACAGCAGCGGGACGGGACCCTTGGATCCCAGTGAAGCCTCCCCAGCGAGAGCAGCACGGGTGATGTGCTTGGCCCCGCTCTCCCCCACGAGCAAAGGAAGAGCAAAACTGGTCGCTCCTTACAGCTTCCCTCCCGATTTTGAGTAGTCCCAGCCCTTGGCCAGCTTCCAAATGGATAATTACATTCAACTTACCCAAATTTCCTCTGCAGATTCAATTGTAAACTATTTTCTCGCTCTCTCCTGCCAGCGTTGTATATAACTGTGCTGCGCAGCGTTAAACAACTGTCAGCGCAGCTCCAGAGCCGGTGGAGTTGCAGGCACAGAAAGCAAAAGGCTGCACAGAACTGGCGCTGAACGTTAGAGAAAGCGTTGTTTGTGCCTGCTGGGTTCGCGAGGTACTCTGGAGCGAGCTGTTGGATTAAAGGTGGGGCTGGGGCGTAAGTCACTGTTGGTAGCAGGTGGTGCCAGCACTTGAGGCCGGCTGTGAGAAGTGACTCATTTGGGGACGTCCTCTCATAGATGTCCTTGCTTTCAGGCCTTCTAATAATTGAAATTAAGGCTGTTTAGCTGCATTCCTCATTAATCTAGGAATTTGTTAGTGCATCGCCTGTAGAGCTGCCGTGTGTATTCCTTCCCTCCGACCAGCAGTGGGTCCCCACCAGCCTCCTGCCGGATCGCTGCATGGAGATGGGCTACAACAGAAGGGCAAGAGCTACAATAATAGGAAAAACTGCAACCCTTACCCACACAGGTGCCTGTATAAAGCTGTGCCTAGCAGAGCCTGCACCCTAGGATGTGATCCTGTGATCCAAGCAAGCAGGTCTTGAGGCAGCAGCACGTCCTTCTGAAGGAAGCTGAAGGCACGCGGGGAAGCGGTGTGTGATCTGGGAAGCGCTCTGGCGTCCTCCGGGTTAAATGGAGCCACCCCAGTAAATCACAGTTGAAAGTGAGTTGGAAGCTTTTAAAACTGTTACTCGTGTGAGGCTTTTCCTGCTGCACGTGTCGGTGTGGGATTGTTCTGCAGGAGGCTCCTGGGAATTTCAAGTGTGTCCAGACCCAGCAGCAATCTCGCAAGGTTTGTGGCAGTGTAATCTATAAACTCTTAATTATATATATAGCTGAGTAAATAGCTTGAAATTTCTTTAAACTCTTTGTTCACAAATGTATATTAAAAAGCGCCCATCCCACATGCACACGCACACGCCCTGTTCCTTCCTTCCTCGTTTTACACCCACTTCCAGCGAGGCTTTGGCTCGTGGCATCCTTCCTCCTGTCAGGAGCCGCGGCCGGAGCTCCCCGCGGGGCTGGCGCGGCCGGGGGCTCCGATGGGTCACCGAGCCCCTCCGCTCTGCCACCCTCCCGGCGTGCCTCCGGTGTCCGGGGAGGGTGCAGAACCTCCTGCCCGTGTCTGGGTTTCCCGCTTGACGTGCAGCCCGTTTGGGAGAGGCTGATTCCGCAGCTTCAAACACTTTAATGAGATGCAAATTGTTTGCGATGCTGCCTTATTAAATGTATTGTAATTTTAAAATCATTTGCCTGTTAATTGTATTTAAATAGCTGCCACTTAGACAAGCAGAAACTTTCCAGAAAGATAAATTGTTTTTTTTTTTTCTTTTTATTGTGTTTGAAAGCGGCCCCGGTGACCCCTCTGGGCTGCTTTGATGGGGCACCTGCCCCGGCCTCGCTGCCCTCCTGCTCCTCGCTCCTTCCCGAAAGCAGAAACGCTCAGCCTCTTACCTTTCTTCTCTGAAACTGCAGTCCCCTGGGAAGGGAATACAGCGGGTGGCTTGGGAGGTTTCAGGCGGAGACAGCTTGCTTTCCCCTCTTGTTCAGCCGACTCGGATCAGCCTGGGTCAGGTTTTGGGGGGCGTGTGGCGCAGGTGCTGCCAGCCCCACGCAGATGGTAATGGAAAGGATCTCGAAGATTTGGGGGGTTGCTTAGATATTTCGTGCCCTTTGAAATTCCCAGCCCGTTTTAATGCTGATGTATGCCAAGGCAAGGCCGCCCGTCCGCAGCACCTTCACGGCTCTGTCTTTTGCCTGGTGTAACAAATAGCGGAGTTTCTCTTGGCTCTGGCTGAGCAGTGTCAGGTCCCTGTTGACCTCAGTTCAGCTTGGTTTACAGCTGATTTGGATCCGACATCATTTCTAGCTTTGGAATGGAGCATGCTACACGGTATCATAGAATCATAGAATTGTTAGGGTTGGAAGGGACCTTCAAAGGTCATCTAGTCCAACCCCCCTGCAAGGAGCAGGGACATCCCTGACTAGGTCAGGTTGCTCAGAGCCTCATCCAGCCTGGCCTTGAACGTTTCCAGGGGTGGGGCTTCCACCACCTCTCCGGGCAACCTGTGCCAGTGTTCTATAACTCACATCGTAAAAAATCTTTTCCTAATTTCCAATCTAAATCTACCCCCCTCTATTTTGAAACCATTACCCCTTGTCCTATCACAACAGGCCCTACTAAACAGCCTCTCCCCATCTTTCTTGTAGGCCCCCTTGAGCTACTGGAAGACCGCTGTCAGGTCTCCCCGGAGCCTCCTCTTCTGCAGGCTGAACAGCCCCAACTCTCTCAGCCTGTCCTCATAAGAGAGGTGCTCCAGCCCTTTTATCATCTTCGTGGCCCTCCTCTGGACCTTCTCCAACTGGTCCATGTCCTTCTTGTGTTGGGGGCTCCAGAACTGGACACAGTACTTCAGGTGGGGTCTCGCCAGGGCAGAGTAGAGTAGTATCATTTGTATCTTATTTGTGTTTGAAATACCGTCCTGGAAAAAGAAAAAATAATATTTCCGTATCAGTTTGGTCATTCTTCGTGCTGAAGGCCCCACCCTGCCAGCGCTCCTGAGTTTTCCAGCTCCTCCGTGTTCCGTGCCGGACCCTCACATCAATTCTGCCTTGTTTCCCCCCGTTGATGCTTCGTATTCCCTTTGTTTTCTGTTTGCGTCGTTGTTGTGTGGCAAGATCAGTAATAATAGTTAATAATTAGCTGTTCAATAGCACTCTTCACCTTCAAAGCAATTTTAGGCGTTAAATGACTGCAGCTCAGCTGGCACTGTTACAATATTGACTTGTTACTTCACCAGTGTCACACAGGCAGCAAAAGCTGCATTTTTATGGAGGCCAAAAGGGGGTCATTTTTTTTTTTTAGAGTACAAAATTGGCAAAAAAAAAAAAATTTTCTCTTAGGCTGACACTTCGTTTGCCAAATTTCAGCATAGAGCCAATTTTTAAAGCTGAGTAATAAACACCTGAAAAGTTCTGGTTTATAATGGCAGTGCTGAAAAGCCGTTAAATGAATGGCTCCGCTATAACACGAGAAAACCCTCTTAAACTGGCGAAAAACCTGTAAAAGCTGGACAGAGGCTTAGGGAACGCCAGCTTCGCCGTTCAACCCAGAGCTGAGGGATGCGAAGTGAACCTGCGGGGCCTGGTGGGATGGATCGTTACGGGTGTCCCTTCTCTGTGATGGGGAAGTGGTCCTGTCCCGGGTACGTGGTGGAGCAGTGTGAGCATCGTGTCCCAGGTGAGCATCTCTCCAGGTCCCTGCAGCCGCTGGGGAGAGGGAGGGCGAGGAGGTGCGATGAGGATGGAGCTCCAGGAGAGCAGAGAGCGGGATTTGCGGCACGGTGAGGAGGGAAGGCCTGGAGCAGAGGAGGAATTGAGGGATGCAAGGCGGCAGAGAGGGTTTGGGAGGAAACGACGTGGGGACGGCGGGAAGGAGCAGTGAATTGGGACACAGGGCCGCGAGCCTGCGCAGCAGCGGGCACGGCTCTAGGGTCACACACGCGGTCCACATCGACCAGAAGGGAGACCTGACCAGCAAGGTGGCAGAAAGCCCTGGAGAAGCCCTGCTTGACTTGTTTTCTCCGGGGCCCGAAGGCATATTTCTGCACGGATTTTCAGAGAAGTGAGGGCAGCTGCGCTTCTTTCTGCCCAAAACCTGCGGCTCACTGGCACATGCGGATTCAAATGCCAAATCCCAGAAGTGTGGGTGACCGAGAGCAAGGTATTAAAAGCCACCTCTCTAAGGCGGCACGCGGCCCGTGCCCAGCTCGGACCCTCTCCCCTTCCCAGCGCGGGGTCTGCTGGCAGACGGTGCCGCTGGGAAGCAGAACTCTAAGAGCAGCGTAGTAAAACAGCAAATTGACCAGTAAAAGAAATCAGTAAATGAAGGGAACAGCTATTAATGTGCCAAGCCAAGATGTGTAATTATACCCTAGGACTTTTCCAAACTAATACATGTTAAAGGTGTAAACCTATTAAAGGAGAGATTTTTCTGTACAGGGAACTTATGTAGATGGAAGGATTTACACTGTATTTTATTCTTGTATTATAAGGTATAAGGAACATTTGAGCAAATCCAGTCATTCCTATTATTACAATATCATACGTTTTTCATACCATTTTATGCGGTTCTTCAAAAACTTTGGCACTAATTCTCTTTATATTGTTAGGAATTTTCTTTTAAAAACTGAATTCTTTTTCTCAAATAGTTAATTAGATTTTGAACTTCAAATACAGTACTTATTTTTTTTCCTCCCAAGAATAGGGGTGTTAGATCTATTGTGCTGGCCAAATTACAGTTTGGATAGTTACATTCTCTCTGCTTAATCACCCTGCAATTTCATTCCAGTGAAGGATTTGGTGCCTCAGGTGTCCTGAATTCCTCCAGAGCTCTGTATGGTGAAGTTGCTGCCGCTATCCACCCCAAAGTGGCTGCATTTAATGGCAGAGAATTGTCTTCTCCTTCCAGAGCAAAAATAACAGTTTCACTTGCAGGAATGGATCTTTGCAGCATTTCTCCATGTTACGCTTTGCAGCGAGTTTGTGCTTTTCCAACCCAGGCAGCCCTGCCCCAACTCTTCAGGCACATCACAGGGATTTCTCTTGCGATGGGAAGACAAATTAGTTTTTAGGGGCCCCAGACAAATTCCTTTATTTGCTCATTCACCCTTTGCCACGATGGATGCAGCGAAGGAGTGAGTCCCAGCCGCCGCACTGCATCCCATCCCAGCTCAGAGACTCGCCGCCTCTCAGCGCCGTCTTTTTTCTCGTGGCTCAGAGGGAAGAAAAGGGTTGGGATAAGCAGCAGCCAAATTTGGACAGGAAACGTCCATGGGTTGTAATCCTTGATTGCAGATGGGAGCCCCGTTTGCCTGGGGGAGGGAGGCGGGCGGGAAGGGAGGACCCTGTCCTTCAGTTCCCGTTTGGACCCCGTTTATTTAGGAAGAAGTGATGGATCACGGCGTTGTGCTGTGAAGGGCCGGAGTGGAAGTACAAAGGAAAACCCCAAAGCACACAGTGAGCCCTGCTTAGTGCCGCACAAAGGACTCTGAGCCGGTCAGATGACCCCAAGGGATCCGGGAGCAAAGTCCTATGGTTGGGGTGTTTGCTTAGCCTGCACGGCTGGCTGTTTCTTGTCCCTGTGAAACCAGACGTGCACCATCAAAATGACTGACATGGCCAAAGGCCAGGCCATGGCTGTGCCGGAGCTGGGTCTCCTCCTGCCCTGCGGCATGCCGCCGGCTTCTCCTCCCCACCCGCCCCCGTCCTGCTGGGCCAAGCGAGCGGATGCTCCTGACCCGGAGACAGCGAGGAGGAGGAGGAGAAGCACCCTGTGTGGGTTGCGCTGAGGCCTCCCTCACCACGCCCTGCTTCCAAAAACGCTGTTTATCCGTATGCAGGGGAATCCGGGATGGTGACCTGCAGTAGCTCATCCTGGTAGTTCCGCGCTGCCTTGCAGCAAGCATGCCTTGCAAGTCCAATGTGGCAACCGGAGGTCATCTCGGAGGGCTCCTCTGTGTCCTCCTGCCTGCAGTAAGTCTTCTTGGCTATAGCATTGTTTGCCGGCTTTGCAAATCGCACTGTTCTGCTGCTTTTTGACATTTCTGAGGTGCATTTGATTCCTGGAGCTGAGGTCCCAGTGCCGCTCTCAAACTCTTTCCCCGTGTAGCAGCAGCAGCAGCGCTGCACATTTTCTATGCACTCCTGTCTAACCATGAGGGCTGTTGCCTGAACACCTCTTTAGGAAATAATTTGAGTTGTTCTGTTGCATTTACAAAGTTAACATTTCCTCTTGAAAGAAAAGATGAGCAAAAGCTCTTCCCACGGCTGCCTTCTTTAAAAAAATTAAAAGTAGCTTTTCAGTGTTGGAGGAGAACTTGGAACTCTGAGCCAGCTAAATATACTGTATCATGAAACCTTGGGGACCACTGAGATGAGAACAGTGGCCCATTACTGCTAAGATATTCTATTTAAAATATGCCGACGTGCCTTCCCAGCAGAGCGAGTGAAAACCGGCAGGATGCCCAGCGATGGCACAGGTTCTTCTCACAGATGTAGCTTCTAGGCTGCGTGCGGGTAAGCTGCGTAACGGACTGATAGGCGCTTTTACGTGAAAAGGCCCATATTTAATCAGATTTATTTTAATTTAAATCGATGTCAAGATGCCTGTGTGTGTAGGGGTGCGTGTTGTGGAAGTAGGCATGGTTTTTTCGAAGCGGGGTTCTTGTGGGGCGGCAAAGCGTGAAGCCCCCTGATGAGAGAGGTGGGTTACCAGGAGAGGGCAGCACGCCTGACGCTGCCTTTCACACCAGATGTACCTGCCCCAGCCCCAGCCCGGGGTGATCTGTCTCCACATGCCAAACTGGGGACACTGGGGCAGCCCACAGCGCCTGCCTGCCCACACCGAGGAGATGATCTGTCTGGGGTGGCCAGGAGTTGACTGGTTAATACTTAGCGGGCAAAACTCTGTTTGATTGATGTTTGCTTTGTTGATGTTTCATTCTGTGGGTTTTTTTTCTTACCATGGCAACTTTCACATCATGACAAAACACCTACTTTTTCCTCTCGGAGCCAGCGCGTTGTCATGCCCAGGAGGTTATTTTGGTAGACAAGCGTTGTTCTTTTCAAGTGGAGGTGTTGCCATCTCCTACCAGATACCACCTCTGGTCTTGCCTGTCCTAAGAAGGGTTTCTCCATGCGAACACCCTGTTTCAACCCCTGGCAAAAAAAAAATGTTTTAATGGAAACTGCAGCATTTCCTCTACTGTACGTGACATAAATGTTATCTCACATAATTAAGGAAAGTAACCGAGAACAGTTAGTGGTGATTACCTTTCAATATATTGTGTACTTTGGGGCAGAAAAATAAATTATGAATAATGCCCAAGCATACTTGGAACAATTTGCACACTGTGCTGTGAGTGATGCAGACCTGCTGGTAGAAGAGTGTGCTAATAAATTTTACTTTGTGGCGGAAACAAGAGATTACAGTTTATTAGGAAAGGAGATGGCAATTTATTAAGATCAATCAAATAAGAATGCAGAGCAAAAATGTTGCTTTTTAAATTTGTTTATTTATCTGGACACATGGAGGGGTGCGATTATATAAAATTTGTTGTTTACCTGTGATGTTTGATTCATTATTAATATTTTTATGTTTAGAGGGAACCATAATTTTGCTGAAATGTCTTCCATAACTCCTGCACAATCATATTCATAACTCACCTGAATGTTGACACATCCTGCTGTGTATATATAAATTAACTGGTAACACTGGCATTATAAAATGATGCATTAAATGAAGATGTGAATGGTAATTTAAAGCATGCCATGAAGTGAAATTTAAACCATTGTACAACACTAAGGGGATTTAAAGAGCCTTCTTCGTGCAGAATTTGCAGGGGCAATAAGGAAAATGACAGTTTCACATCAAAAAAAGAGCAGCAATGGGGACACAGGCGTTACTGAAATGTTAATTGCTGTGGTGTTCTGTTTGTTAGAGACACCGCCAGCCTAAAAATCAAATCACTCTTCTGCCTGAATATGTTTTACCGTGAGGGTATTAGCTGAGATTATTTAAAATTACAAAAAAAAAAAAAAATGTTTACTTTGTCCTTTTCTCAGCACTTTGTGGGTAGTGAGTTTCACTGTTTCCTGTTTAGTCAGTTGTTTTCCCCGTTTGTTTTCATAGGTCTTTCAAACAGCAACAAGGGAAAATGAAGCATTCTCAAAACAGGAAAATGTGATTTAACCCCACAAAAATGGGCCTGGGGATCCAGGAGCAGGAATAGTATCCCAGGCTGCTATTTCCCTCAGAACTGCAAAGAGCAGCTCGCTTGTAAACCGGCCGGTGGCTCTAGCCCGTGTGCCGAGCAGCGTAGTTTGGCACTGGCTTTTGCTAGGTTTGGTGTAGACTCCTCCGTGCCGCAGCAGCACCAGCACCAAAGTTCACCTGGATTGCTCCCAAATTTGTACTCGGAGACAGAGAGTGCAGGATTTGGCCCACCATCTGCTGCCAGAGAGCAAAAGGTGGGGGACATCCCCAGGACAAGAAGAGATGATTTGCTGTCCCGGGTAGAAATTGCCTCGTACTGGGACTGGACAGAAAATGTCCTGCTCCGGGGCAGGCTAGCTCTGCTTAGAGGAGGTTGCGCTGTGTGGATGTCTTGTCTTGTTTTTCTTTCCCCCTTGCCCCATATGCAGCTGGGGCTTTTTGGTAGGCAAGTCCGTGGCTTCTGCGTGGATAGGTACCTGCAGAAGTCTGTGAATAAAGTCTACATGGAAAATAATGGCATGACAAAACCATTTATTCCACTGTGTTCATCTTCGTAATTCATAATCTGTTCCTCTGAGTTGGACCTTGGAGCCTAGCACTAGGGCTATATTCCAGTGATTATTTTTTTTCACCTAGGTGTTGATACCACCACTTAATATGAATCTGATCTCATGAGCGCGCGGTGCGAAATAGCCACCTCGTCTGCCAGGCTCGTTCGCAGTTATTTTTAATTTGATACTTTATATGTTCTGTTTTGAACATCCCTGTCTGATGGTCTCTGTCTGTGATGACTCTCCCTAATTGAATGGAATTAAAGTGGGAGTTTATGGTTCTTCTTGGTCTTTTAAAATACTTTGCTGGCTTAGAAATGCGTTGTGTTTCGTGGTGACCTTACTTAACAAGTGCTCCCATCTCCGTTACTAAGGGAATAGACTGAAGTTTTCAGTCCACAGCAGACGTTGGCTGAGCTTGCAGGTATGAAGCTTTTATATGAAAGGGTATAAAATGCTTTTAAAATACAGCTTGCAGGTTCTGTGGCCAGCGCTCAGTGCTTAGACAGCACCTTTCGTTTTCAAAGTGTTTTGCAAATATTGGTCTACAGAAGATCCCAAAATGAGTAGAGTTGTCCCCGTTTTGCAGATGCAGAGACAGAGATGTTGAGGCCGTTGACTGCCTTTGAAGTGGTGGGCGTGCAGGTGCCTCCAGAGCCAGGTTAGAAATTTTGCAAACTGAGCTCTCGGAGAGATAGGCATCTTCAATGTGATTTAAAAGAAATTTTAAAAACCAAAATTTCTGGGTGACTTGCCCAAGGCTGGGGAGAATTGTCCATGCCAGAGCCAGCACTATGCTTTTGCTTTGCGTGTAGCTCACAGCCTTCTGCTTGCATTGCCACGTTCCGCTTTTTCTTTGCCCTTGGAAAGAAGAGAAATGCCTTGCACAAAATTGTAGGCTTCATAGAGACTCGTTTTTTTATAAATATGGTAAGGCAGAGCTTGGTCCAAAGGTGTGTGATCAGCCAGTGATCAGGACAGGATGGCGGCACTGGTCTTTCGTTGAGCTGCGTGTACCTGGATCTGGCTGTCTTAGAAAATGAGAATTGAAGGTGTGACTTAATAGGATTGAGGGTCTTGTGTGTGTCAGAACTTTGTGCTGAGGAAGACAAGATAGATCAGAAGATTGCTGAAGTGGGGTCTGCAGAGACTGCCCGGGTGCGTGCCCCCCTCCGTGTCCCAGCTGCAAAGCTAGTGAGGGTGTGTTACATGCACAGAGCTGTTTCTGAGGATGCTCCTTCGCTGTCGGTGTGGTTGGGACGCTCTTTGCAAATGCAGCGGGGAGGAGGAGGTGGTCTGCCAGAGAAACTGTTGAAAAGTTTAAGTCTGTGCATTCTGTCCTATATTCCTCAAAGCAGTCGGACTTCCTTGAGATTACTTTGAAGTCCAGGACAGGAAGGATTCTCTTAAGCGCGGGCGATAATTACTACTAGCTCATCGCACGCGTTGCCGGTTTGTAGTATTACTGAGTGTCCAGTGTGTCGGAGTGCGTGCGTGTGTATCTGCTGAACTTTGCCTACAGAGAATACTGACCGCCGCCGGCTGTTCCCGTGGCCCGTAGGCGCTGACCCGCTCCCTGCGTGTGTGCCTCTTTAAGAGGCAGGCGCTCGCTGATTCATGTAGGCTGTTTCTGGCAGATTTAGGGTCTTGCAAAAGATGCCCTTAGTCCCTTATTAAATATTCATAAGAGGGTGGGGTCACATTTTTGTGACCTGAAAAAAAATCCCATTAATAAATCTGTTATCTGACACGAAAACACTTTCGGGTGGGAAGCAATCCGTATCGCATCCCGTTTAACATCAGATCACAAGTTGTCAGTAAATTGGGTCCTTTTGTCTTTGCTTCTTGTGAGGTTCGTCAGCAGCATAACTAATGGCGCTATTGTCTGGCGGCCCTCCACTCCTGCGAATAAAATAGTTCTGTTCGCGCTGTCAGGGCGGCTTCTCTTTTCAGTGACTTCCACCTGAAGTATCTGCACAGTTTGGAAACTATGTGAAAATGTTTAAAAAAAAAAAATGAAATGCAAAGAGCAGGAGAGATTTTGCCCAACAATGAATGGAGAGTAGCGTTTTGGGCACGAGACGATGGGTTGGCGGGAGCGCGGCCGTGCCTGGGCGAGCGACGGCGGGCTGGCAGGGTTGTGTCAGCGTGTCCCAGTCTGCAGGGCTGTGACAAGTATTTTTTTGAGCTCTCTGGCATGGGGGTTTGAGGAAGGTTGTTCTGAGGGCCCTGAACCCCCTGATCCAGCTGTTCCAGCAGTGGCGCAGGCCCAAAGGCAGCATTTGGCTTCTGCCAAAATTGAGGGGGCTCCCAGCCAGGCCGGGATGGCTCCAGCCGCAGGGGCCCTGGCTTCCACCAAAACTGGGGGGCTCCCAGCCAGGTGTGGGGATGGCTCCGGCTGGCCCAGGGCAGAGGAGCCTTGGCCCAGGAGGTGCGTGGGGGTCTCGGCCCTGTGCGGACACCGGTCCCGCTCTGGGGGGAGCGGGGGGTCTGGTGCCAGCTCCTCTTGGAGGCTTCTCGCTGTTGGGTTTTTTGAAATTATTCTCTCCCGATGTTAAACTGAGAGGAGAGCAACGGCCAATTTTCACGGGAGAAAAGTTGCTGTGGAAGGAGGGAGGGAGAGATGCCGTGAGGTGCTGCCGGGAGCCCGGTGCTGAGCTGACACCTCTCCCCGCTGCTGGCACAGATTTATTGGGATGGGGAGGGGGGCCGGCTTTTAAGCGGTTTCCCGGCGGGTCGCTGCGGGGCTGGCGGGTCAGAGGGCGCCGAGGCAGCGCGGTGCCCGCCGCGGTTGGAGGAGGAGGAGGAGGAGAAGGAGGAGGGCGAGGGGGGCCGGGCCCCGCGGAGCGCCCCGTTCCGGGGCGGGGTGTGCGCGGCGGCGCAGGGCGGGGCCGCGCGGCGGCAGCCGGCGAGCAACGCGCCCCGGCCACTCCGCCCGCACCCGCGGAGCCTCCGCGCCGCACCGCACCGCTCCTCGCCAGCCCGCTCCATGGCCCGGCGCGCCGCCCTCCGCCCGCCGCCGCCCAGGTGGGTGCCGCGCTGAGGGGGGGGGGAAGGCGGGAACAGGGACAGGCCCGCTCCCGAAGTGGCGGGGAGAGCCCGCAGAAGGCGGCCGGTGCTGCAGCCCTTGGCGGGCCCGGCTCCTCCTGGGCCGGGCCGAGTTTCCGCGGTGGCCGCGGGTGAGAGGAGGGAGGTACCTCGCAACTTGCTGAAGGTTTTTTTTTTTTTAAAAAAAAAAAAAAGTGATTTGTTTTGTGCCTTCGCCTGTCTTTTGTTCTGACAGCTCGGGTGCGCGTAGCCGGCCGGGCGGTTTTCACTTCAGTTTTGAAGACAGAGCGAGGAAGGCGGGAAAAGTGCAGAGAGCCGGGGAAAAAACACTCGGTCAGGTTTAAATGTCAGGAACCGGGATCGCTGCCTGGATTCGCCAGTCGCTTTCCCGGGGTGGGGGGGGAAATGAAGGGAGCGAGGTTTGGGTTTGAGGAGCCCCGGTGCAAGAAACGGAACGGGATCGCGGCGGAGCCGAGCTGGGGGTCAGCCCTGCCGGCCGGCATCCCGGGGCGAGCGGGATGGTTTTCCAGGGTGGCGGGGAGGAGGGAGCCCTTAGGAAGTGGGTGGTAAGTTTAGAGCAAAGTGCAGATACACTCTTCCTCTTTGCAGTTAACTCCTTCAAAGCCGGCTTGTTTTACAAAACGCCCAGGGTTTCCACTTGTCCCCGGGCTGGCGGTCGGGAAAAGCCACCCGGTAACGCGACACGGTGGTCTCGGTGCCTGTGCCGGCGCTGGAAGCGCTACCGTTTTATATTTTTAAATAAAAACAAGTTTGGTGGCAGGAAATATGAATCATTCGGGGTGACTAAGACCTGTTTACGAAAACGAAATGGTCAGATTTATTCTAGCAGCGAGTGTTGAATTGCTAACTACAATAAATCGCTAAAGTTTATTTCTAATAAAAAGTGGCTTACGCAGGCTAGTTTGCCTTTTTTTTTATAAATAAACTTAAATGTTAAAGTCTTTTTCATTTGGATCAGAGCTGATTTTCGTGCCTGATGCTCCCGGGCCCGATCCTGGCATGGCTTGTGCACGTGCAGTAGCTGTAACGGGAGAGGGGTCTCGCCCCCTCGCTCCCCCCCAAACAGTAAGCACTCTGCCTGCTCTCTGAGAATTGGCCGGATCAGGCCCCTCGTAAGCACATTGTGCAGAGCTTTTGGATACCTTACACATCTTGACATCAAGTTAAATGCAATTCTGTTTGCATCTAGCTCTTCTAAAAGTCACAGCGAAAATACGTGTTTATATGTGACCGTGTCATTAGAGCGTGCTTCTCTCTGGTTAAGAAATGGCTTTGGTTGACTGTGTATTTTCTGCAGTAGCAGCCTAGAAAGTCTCTAAAAGCAAGGACCCTCCTCTTCTCACAGCCAGCGGGAGATCTGCTGTCAGAGGGCTTTCAGTGATCTCCTGTGACTACTTCCAAAAAATTTCATTGATAAGGCTGCAGAGATGAAACCCAAATCCTGCCTAAACAGAGTAGCTGCCTTGGCCTAGACTGTGATAGAGCTGAACTGCAAACTGATTGGTCTGACACTTTATAATCAAAGTTGATTTATTGTTCATTAGTAGTGCATTAGCCCTTTCAGGCAAGACAGTTATTTGTGTAGTGGCCTGTCAAACAAAAGACCACTAGCACCTGTCATTTCTAAACCATGAGATAAGCAAGCAGATATTAAGATAATGTGAACAGAAATACACTGGAATGAGGTAAAGTTCTCGCAATTTCTCTCTAAAAAATACTGTTTTATGTAACGTGCTCGTGGTTAGCGTGTAGAGGGACTAGACTATAGAGCGGAGGGGATCCCCTGCACCAGGACTGTCAGGAGAAGGCGTTGGGGGTGAGCTGGGGTGTGCGTGGTGAGTAGTGGGGTGAGGAGGCAGCTGGGGCAGATAATGAATTGGGAAAAGCCCGTCGCCGTTACGGAAGATGTGAATGCCATTTTGTAGCCTTAATTGAATTTTGTTTGATTTTGGTTTTAGCGTGAGAGCAAGATTGAGGCAGTTTTCATGTTTTGTCCCTGACTCCTTCCTTCTCTTCCCAATGGACAGATGTCATGAAACGATGCTCTTACTGGCAGGGGTTAATTATATGAAAACTTCATGACATCACGGCAGAGCTGTGAGAATGTCAAAATACATCTGCTGCCATATTCAGACATATTGGTCTCCCTCCTCTCCCCCTATATCAGCTCCCCTCCCCTTCTCAAAAGGGAATGATCTCATGACATAAAACAGAAAACAACACAAGTGTCAAAAGAAAACAAAATTAGTGAACTTTTGTCTGCCACCATAGAAACGAGGATTAACTTATGTTATTCCAGAGCATGGAATGGAGACTATCTGCATGAGGATATATAGTGTATTGTCTTCTGTGAATTTTCATTTGACAGGGATTTTGGAGGCTGTGATCTTAATTAAATCTCAACTGACTCAAATAATGCATCTAAAGGCATGCAGTGTTGCGTAACCTTGCTGAGTTGGTAAACCATAAATCATCAGAAAGCTTATGATAGGAAGCGCTGCTTTGAAATTTTTTTTTTTTGTTTGCTACAGTTGGGGTTGTTGTTTTTTTTTTGGTCTTGTTTAACATACGCTTTAGTGTACTGTACCGCTGTGCCCTCCCCTTTTTAAGCAGCATAATTTTTGCTTTTTTTTTAAGCAAGCTCTGAGACATGCTCTGACCGCTCAGCCGAACTAAAGAGAAGCCATAAATATAATGGGATTGACAGAGAATAAATGAAATCCCTGCGCTGAGTTTCCGGGGAATCTCGCTGCTCATGGGAGGGTCTGGGTGCCTCCTGTTCTTCTACAGCCAGATGAGCCCTCTGCTCGTTTTAAGAGTGTAACTCTTAGCCCCGCGCTGAAATTTATACTGGGGCGTAAATAGTTATCAGACACCGCTGTGGAGTCGTAGCGTATCGCCCCCGGGTTGTAATGGGTCACAGATGGATTATTGCGCTAATGGACGGTGGGCTCTGAGCTCTCCGCGAGCTGGGTTGATTTTACTTGTGTGCAAGGAAGAAAAGGGTCACAACAGTTGCGTGGAGAAGGGTAAAGGGGATTTTTGGGCATAGAAAGTGATGTAGGGCAGTCAGAGCGATTTCTTACGCAGCGTTTCAACCTGGCAACGCTCGAGCACTGGTGATGCTTGAGAGTCACGTTGTTTTTAAAATACTGAAGCTAAACACACTAGCATTTCAGTGTAAAATTCTTTAATCTCTGTATTTGTGATGGCATGCCCTGAGCAGCTGAAGCAAAGGTAAGGGGAGAAGGATTTTTTGCATTCAAAAGTTTAAGGAGTTGCAAAGCTCTTGTATTTTTTACTGATTTCAGAGCTGCTGTAGATGAACCTGTGCGGGAAGGACTTGGATTTACTTTATGAAAATGTTTCCCGGTAGCAAGCTAACTTACTGATGTTGTTTTCTCCCCCCTTTTAGAGAGAAGCAGTAGCAGGGGTAGTTTTATCAACACCTGCAAAGCTAGGTTGTGGGAAAGTCCTGACACCATAAGCTAAATTTGTTATTGTTTGGTGAAAGGCTTGGCTGGTTTTAAGCAGTTTGTTTGTTTTATTGAAAGCAGAACTGCATTACTGGAAACTACTTCGCTGTAGTTCAGTTGAAATGTCCTGTACTGTTTTGTTTTAATAAGGTGCTTACTTGCTCATTTTTGCTTTCCAATTATAAGGAAAGGGGAAAAAAATGCATCATGCACTCATCTGCAGATCTAAAGTGGCCGAGTAGAGATGGGGGAGAGAGGCAGCACTGGCAAATACCTCTTCCCTAGCCTTTTAAATTTTTTTTTCTTTTTTTTTTTTTTCTTTTTAACCTCTCCAGCACAATTTCCTCTGCTAGCAGGAGGATCTGTAGTTTGTACTGAAGTTGAATGAGTGTTAGAAAGCCCAGACTGAATATTGAACAAAAAAGTGGAATTTGTAATTGTTCTGTGCACTGGTTTCGGACGGGTTTGCCTTCATTGATTAGGTAAGATGCTCTGTTATTTGGGAGGGACAACACCCCCTCCTCTCCAGACTGACAACGGGTTTTAATTTTTAAGCTTTATCTTGCCCTTAAATCTGAAACATCATTGTTCAAATAACTGAGAACAAGGTAAACCAACAACATCAAAAAGGTCGGCTTCTGTGATTTCTCAAGGGCTTGTTATTTTGTACTTTCCAATTCTATTTGATGTCTTGACAAAACAAGATGACACAAGGGAGAATACATTAAATTTTGATTTTCATCTAACCTGTTACAGTAGTGGCAGCTTAATTTCTTTTACTTTTTACCGAAGACGGCTTTTTGCACAATTACTCTAATTGCCACGCCACTTTATGAGACGGTTTCTGTACGGGTTTCCCATTTGCCTTGATTTTTGCGAGGCTTTTTTTTGAACATGCTTTGACCTTTAACACGGCGTGCTCGCCGGTTGGAGTGTGTCTTCATTAGGAGTAAATCAGTGAATGGCAAGATTGTCAAAGAAGCAACTGATGTTTTCTCATTAGGATCTAATTTGCACCGTTGTGCTTAGCTGTGATGTTCAGCTGTAGGTGTCTGCCATAGGTGTGAAAAACTGCACATTTTAAGCAAATAAAGTTTACAACTGTTGTAAAGGCTGCGGTTGCAAGCGGAGGGGCAAAGCCTAACCCAGTGTTTACGCAGAGCTCTGTTTTGGGAAATAAACAGCTTTTTTTTTGACCAGGTGAATATTTTTCAAGAGCTCGCTGATTATTTTCCAGCTGACCAGCACAATATATGGATTTTCTCAAATACCCCAAGTTTGAAAAGCAGGCAGCTACAGGTTCAACTCTTGCAGGAGAAGATACTCAGGGAGTGGGGAGAGAGCTCATCCTTCCCTGGAAATCTCTGTCGGGAGTTGCAGTCCTTAAAAATCTCCCATAAGGGAAAGGAAAAAAAAAAAAAAGTCCTTCTACATAACACTTCCTTTTTGCTCACATGAAACTCTAGGCATATTAAATGTTGCTGGTTCAATCACAGTCTTTTATTATTTAATTAAGCTCTCCTTAATGTATTAATGAATTAATACACAAATGTAAGGAGTCTGACATGGTGATCATTCTCAGTATATTAAGGATGTTTGGGAGATGGAGGATTTCAAGGGGTTTTCAAGGGCTTTAGGGGTATTTTGGATGTTTCTAAGCAGGATTGCTTTTGGTTTATTTCAGGCTTTTTTGGCAGAATGTGTTGATCTAACATTTCCTTTCCTAAACTCTGGAAAAAAAATTGAGTTTTTTTGTTCTTTGATTTTTTTTTTTTTTTAAAACTGAATCATTATAAAATATCACCACTGTTCGGAACCGTGTACAGCAGGTTATAATTTTTCATTTCATGCTGGAGCAGGAAGCAAAAATGATAACTTTTTAAAATGTGAAAAATGGTGATGATAATCTCGAGGTTGAAATCTCACTCGGCTTAGTAAATGAGTATTTTGTTGTGTGTGTTCCGATTTAGTCTATTTGACAAATGTTAGATGTAGAAAGGATTTAATTTATGTAAACTTTATATTTTTATGCAAATTAAATGGGTATTTATTATAGCAGAAACAATTATCCTGGCACTTAGCGAGAAACCTGGTATGCATGAGAAGTGGTAGATAAGATCAGATGTTTCATTCTGTAAACAAATATGAAAATATTCCCGTTTTTCCTTAGCTAGAAGAGAATGCAGAAGACAGCAGACATCCTGACATGCCGGGGAATGTCAGCATAGCCCATCGTACTGCCTTCCGTGGGTCAGAGGGAGATCTTCCCTCCTGATAAAATACAATAAACAAAATTATAATAATAAAATGCTAATTTAATTTTAAAGAGAGTTTCTCCCCCCGTCTGTTAATAGGTAGTTGTATTGTTACGGAGAGAACGGTTATGCTAATGACAGACTACTTAGCTGATTTTACATTAATATAATAAATATTACCTGTCTTAATGTGCTGTGCTGTATTATGGCAAAATAACGAAGTCTAAAAGTGAGATTCCATTTTGCATAATGAAATAGCACTGCAGTTTCTGTGTGAATAATTCTAACAGCGGCGCTTTTTTTGTTGTTATTTTGGAGGATGAAATATTATGTCGGGAATGTTTTCGTCTTGGGTTGGAAGCAGGTCCTGCCTTCAGCACTTCTGATTTTCCTGGGCTCTGCTCTGGCTTGTGGCATCTTGCTTCCCTGCTTGCCGGTGTGTCAGTGGGTTATCTTCTCCTGTGGCACGAGCAAAGCTGGGTTGCATTGTTTCGGCTGAGATTTTTTTTTTACATTTCAAATGTATTACACGTAATAGTTTTCTAATAAGACTGCTCACGTTAATTGTTTGGTTTTTTGCTTAGCCGTATCTATTTTTATTTGTAGCCCAGTATTTTTAACTGCTCCTCAGCTACTTGCTCTTTCTGTGTTCAGCTGTGTTTTGCTCCGTTTAACTTTTATCACAAAATCTTTAACCGAAGAATTGCTGTTTGGCAATCCAGGGTGCCTAGTATGAGGTCTTACTGAAATCAAGTTTGAACATACATCTCAGGGAAAAAGGATATTCTGGCAGGGTTATTCTTTATGAATTAAGGAAATCCTCCCCACCTTTATGCCTGCTTGCTAACAGTTAACAGGACCACAGCCGTATCCAGCATCGAAGGCACGTTGTGTGAAAATGGCATTCTTTTTTCCTCACTTCATACAAGATTAAACTACTAGAAATTATTTAGCTAGTATTTAATTATATTAATATCAGTGAAAATGGGGGAATGGAGATGATTAAATAGGACTAAATCATTTTCATCCCCGTGACCCTTGTCGGGCTTGTATGGAGGAGTGACAAATGCATCCCTGCCGTAACTCCCTTGCAAAGTTAAAGGTGAACTTGGCCCAAGTTTGTGGAACTTTCCCTTGGTTGATCTCGCCAAAACACGGCGTGTTTGCAGAGCTTGAAATTTGGGATAGCGGAGGGGACTGCGGGGGACAGGAGGGCTTTGGGGGATGCAGAGAAACAGCAGCAGAGGAAACCCTGGGAGAAGCAGTGTCTGAAAACAATTGTGAGTATTAAAGACGTTTTTTGCCGTTGCTGGTATTAGCATGTCAGCAGGTCCATACTAGCACAGCTCCGAAAGCCAAATTGCAGCTGTATTTTTACCTGTGCTGCCAGGTTTACGTGCAGCTGGGTATCTACCACGCCCTATTGTTATCAGTCAACAATACCAAAAGAAGTTCATTCATCATATCAATAACAACAATCGTGTTTCTTTTGGAAAATAGGAATAAACAACTTAGAAAAGATTGATTTCTGCTCTGCATGCTAAGTTAGCGTTCTTTAAATATATCTGCCAGTAGTTTAGTTTGAACTCCCTGAAGGCAGTAAGACAGAATTATTTTAGTTCTTCATAAACTGCCTTCTGTGATTCATTGTTAACTCATAAAACACGTTCATTTTCATGTACTTAAACAGTTAAGCCATTTTTAAAGTTGGTTTGTAATTTTTTTTGGCAACACGTTTAAGTTGACATCTGAGAGATAGAAATCTAAAATCAATTTATAGCCCTCAGTTTAGGTTTCATTTACTATCGGACAAAATATCAGAAATAAATATTTTTTTTTATCTAACGTAAAGTATATTGCACAGTATCTAAAATAAAGTTTAGTTTTGACTGAATACACTCAAAAAGGGACCCATAAATATTAGAGAGCTGTAGTTAAGAACTTACATGACTGTTTTAAATACTATTGATTTAAACCACCGGCTAGATTTTATGAATCAAAGTGTAATTTCCAAGCTTTGGCTATATTTCTCATCGCTAAAGCACTCTCTCTTGTGTGCCTTTAGCAGCTTTCCAGACATTCAACACGGGATTAAATGATAGTAGTTACAATGATCAATAGGTTAAGACCGGTACAATCACTCTTACCGCTAATGACCTCGGTAGTAATGGGTAATAAAGTGTGGACTATAATAGCCTATTGCTGGTGCTGCGTGCCCTTTGATTCCCAGTATTACCAGGGACTAGCTGCATGGAAAAGTTGGGCATGGGAGTTAAGAGAGTGGATATATAGGCCATCATTCTTAACCATTTAAAGTCTTCAAACCGTACCTTGTCTGGGACGTGCGTGTCGTTTTTGACATGGATGTTTCTGGTTTGTTTGAATTTGTTTGTGAAAGGTTTCCGTAAGTTGCTTTTGTGATAAGCTAAGGTACAAACTTCGGCTAAATGTGGCTCTTAGCCGTGTTTATAAATGAAAGGCCAGACCTCCTTTAGAGGCGCAGATGTGGTGTGAAAATGTGGTTTCAGATGGTAAAATGAACGGATCAGTGCAAACTTGTACTCCTAGGTGTGCCATATATATAGATATACACATGTATGTAATTTTTTTTTATTATTTTTTTTTCTTACTGGTTAAGTGCTTCTGTTCTACCAGACTGTACAGCTAGGAGATTCTTCACCGGAAGGTACATGACCAGTTTTCAAAGGCAGGGCCAAATCCTTGTATTTATCCCAGGATAAACGTGCAAAAAAGCCATGGAAGTGAAGGGGAGTTGTCTCCGCATAGCTGACGGCAGAATGCGGCCCTTCGTATTAATCACCCATGTGTAGGGTTTACAGCACCCCACCCTGTTCCTGTCTGTATCCCTGCTTGTCGTCATAAATCTGACTGAAGAGTATTTGTGTTGTCTATCTTCCAAGAAGGGCACAGAAAACATACTTAAACATGCTTCCTCTTCTGTTTGCTCAGCCCAACTTCAATGAAAGGTAGTACAAACCCGAGGGTAAAGTAAACTTCTCTGGGGATGAGAATAATGACGGTGAGTCATGCTCCGGGGCGAAGATAGTGACAGCAGTATTTAATTAAATAATTTTGTACTCCCAGAAAAGTTCTTAAAAGACCATGGATTAAGATATTCTGAATTAATGGGATTACCCATCCTGATGACTCAGTGTCCTTGGAGCTGGTCCTGGGGGGCAAGGCAGTGGCACGGCACGGCAGTGGCTTTCCCACAGGCACGGGCCAGCCATGGGAGAGTGGCCGCTGGCTTTGGTGGGACTGATGTTTGACCCATAATTAAATCTCCATTTGCTTGCGTTCGCACCTGCCTGGATCGCGTCACGTCTGTGGGAATGTGCCATGCGGCGAGGAAGGCACGGAGGAGCTCTCTGTGTTTGCGTTAATGGCTGTCGGAGGCGTGCGAGCGTTGGCTAGGCTTTGCTCAGGCAAACATTTTCAAGGTAGTGTCTGGCCCTGGCACACAACCTGTACACAACAACACAGGGAGATATGCAGTGTACATGCATCTGACCTTCAGGAACCATTTTTAGTTCATCAAAATTAGTGATGCTGAGAAATCAGGACATCAGTGCATAATGACTGTGAAATTAGGAATGAAAGCTTGCTATGCAAATGACAGGACAAATCATGTGAAAAAGTCAAGATAAACTGCATATTAAGACATTATGTTACATAAAATTAATACTGCATTTCTCTCTTGCTTACTACTACACTGGAAGATTTTTTTTTTTTTTAAACTCCTTTATCTTCTGATCAGCTATTGTCTGCTGATTTTTAAAAGTGGTGCACGGAAAAAGTGCTAAACATATTATTACCTTCTATTGTAATACGTGAGATGACAGGAGATCCTTTTTAGCAAAGTATATCCTTTACTGCTTTTAGTTTTGTGCTGTCACGTATTTGATTTGAAACTATAGAAAAGTAAGGTGCTTAAATATTACTGTTAAAACTCATATGGGTTTTGTCTTTTCCTCTATTATTTTTTTTTCCTCCTTTTCTTTTCCTTTTTTGGGGTGGAGGGTAGAGGGGTGGGTTTCTAGGGAAATAGTCTTCTTGCATTACTAGGACTGACAAAATGGTTCTCATGTAGTCTGCAAATTAAACACAAGTGCAGTGATTATTTTGAATAGCTAAATTACATTCTAGAAAGCTAGCAGAATTCATAGCATTGTCATTAGGTATCCGCTTGAATACAATTTGTGTAACCTTGGCCAAGACAGCCTGTCATTTTAATGTCAGTGTTTTATCTGAACAAGACATCATCCTTTCAGATACAGTGTACAGGTTCCTTGCAAAGATGCCCGTGCAGAAACGTGTTAACAGTTGCAAATATGAAATGCTATCAAGTTCATCACTGTAGCTGTTTGTCACTGAAATGTCATGGAAAGCGGCTTTTAATGGTATCTCACATAATATGAAAGAATTGAAGACATCTGTATGCTGGGTGAATATGGAATGGTAAAGACATCATGGTAGGGCCTTTCTGTTGAAATTGCATAGGAGTCTAGTGCTGTTATTCACATCACTGAGCCTTCCTTCAATTTTCTTAAAGACCTGTCGTAATAGGGTCTAGATCCCATCAGCGCGGGATACTCGGTTGTTGGATTTCTGTAAGGAAGGGAAGGGCTTTCTGGGAGGGAAAGCACCCAGTTGATGGTTTCTTGTAAAAATAAATAAATCTTACCAGGGTTTACCCTATTGCTTGCTTTAAAGAATGCCAGTTACGGTAATGTTTTGCAAAAGGGGAGTTTAGTCACCAGGAGAATGTGCTTGGTGCCTCTGTACCTGCTCCGCTGGGCTGTAAGGTCTCTCTCGCATTCAGCACCCTCGATGCCGGGCGTGGGCTCTCCCAGTGTGGGGACAGTGGGCGGCGTGGAGGAGCTGTGGCGATGTGCTCTGACCTCCTCTTTGCTCTCCTCTTGTGCTTCAGGTTCCAGTGTCGGTGGCTATGATGACACCTCAAGTGATCACTCCCCAGCAAATGCAGCAGATCCTCCAGCAACAAGTGCTAACTCCCCAGCAACTCCAAGTCCTGCTCCAACAGCAGCAGGCACTCATGCTTCAACAGGTAATTGTTTTCTTAACAGCTGCTCAAGTGGCCCCTATAGATAACAGAGAGCTTCAGCTCCCGAAATGTTCCCGGGGAAAGAAGCTTCCCACATTTCGGGTCCGTTTCTTGGAGCAGCCGTGCTCTAAGATGAACTGACTGCTCTTTTGTTTTTAGTTCTAGAAATAGCTACTGGAAACAAATCCAGTGAGCAGTGCTAGGAGTGTTTCCAAGATCAGCTAAATAATACAGATGCATACTTCAGTGTCAGGACTTCGGCAGATGTCCCTGTTGCGTTTGCCTGCGTCCCCCGGAAAGCATGGTGCGATTAATTGGAATAAACAAGGTGCTGGGGCAATACTTCCTGTGTTAGACCTTGTTATGTCCATCTGGAACCGTAAAGGACTGTGGAAACGGTGGCAATAAAAGCGAGGAGCTTTGCAAACCTTAATCTGATTTCAGCCAATGTGTGCTGTGCAGCGTGTCAGTGTTTCTCACAGCCCGTGCTCCTTTTTCAGCTCAAAGTTGGCCACCGACAAGCCCCAAGGCTCCATTACCATAGGGGGGGCTAACGAATCCCGGCTGGGTGTCAGCATCCACTCCACCCCAGCCCAACCTTGCCTGCTCCCTCCGGGCTGCCACACTCCCTCCTGCCTGTGCCGGAGCGCTGCCTGCGCGGTGCACGTCTGGGGAGCGGGGAGGAGGAGAGTATTTCCCAGGATGCCTATGCATGTATTGAACAACACTTAATACAGTCAAACCCTATCATTTAGAAAGCATGTGTGTTTCACAACAGAGATTCGCCAGGCTCTCTCAGCAAGGGCATTTTGGCTTTGTTGTTACAATCAAAGGTCATTCCTTGCCTTATTTTAATTAGTTTGTGTAGAAAATGGTATGTTTTTCATCAGTTCATTTTGGAGATTACTTTTCAAACGATAATGCCAAGAATAGTCAGTGTGCACTGAATTTATTGTCGAGTTTCAAACTAAAGGTCAGACCATTACAGATAAAAGGATGCTATTTTTCAAATCACAGTTTGTGTGTTACACCAAAAGGGACAGTGAATTGGCTCTCCACTTTGTTACTCACCATCTTTCCTTTTCTTTGTAGCAGCAGCTTCAAGAGTTTTATAAGAAACAACAGGAACAGTTGCAGCTTCAACTTTTACAGCAACAACATGCTGGAAAACAGCCTAAAGAGGTACAGACAATACCCATTTTACTTTCAAACCACAGATCCCCGGGGACTGTCTAGTGGCTATTAAACTGTCATTCATCTTATAAATGATTGCACAACTGAACCGACTCTATCGGGTCTCAGCTTTCAGATTTAGAGTTATTGTCCTGTTTTCGCCTGTATTTTCCTCTGCTTTCCATTTGCTTGCTGCCACATATTTTATAGCAGGGGACCATGCCTTGCTGTTTGGTGCGAGTACTGGAGCGAGCATCTAGACTTGTATCTTGGGAGAGTGCTTTTGGAAGTTAGTTATGTTGCAGAGGGGAGGGGCCAAGGCAGCAGGCCCACATGTGGTGTGGTCTTCTCAAAATGCTGCAAAGTTCTGAGAGATGTGGAGTTTGGGCTTGCGGTTTCCAAGCGGAGAGGTTCTGGTCACACATTCCTCGCAGCACAGGCTTAGCAGGAGGGCGGCGTCGGTGGTGACACGGGGGAGAGAGGTCTGAGAGGCAGAGGCAGCGTGGGAGCGCTGCCCGTTCACAGCACCTTGTGCCTGGATGCTGTGGGCAGTGCGCAGTGGCAGCAGACCTCACTCTGACACCGCTGCGGTCCATGGCAGGAACGGGACAGGCCAGGGTGGTTTCTGCTTGTCCTTTAAATACACTTTCCTTTCAAAATACCTGTCACATCCTAAAGTTTGTTGATTTTGGTACACTTAACTTTAATTTTTCTGTAATTACATTTCATTTTAAGGCACCGGGTTCACCTCTCTAGTCACAAGGAGTTGGAGGCTTTCATGTTTAATCTGACATCAGCACCGACTTGAGTAGATCCTAGAAAGCTGCCTCTTGGCATGAGACGCTGCATGGTGTCCTGCGATAGCGGCAGCACTTGTGTATCACTTTGTAAGTGGCGCTGCTGGAAGCACGCACCAATTCCTGCACCGTCCCCCCCTCCCCAATATTTTGGCAAATCGTGCCACCTGTGCCAAGTTTTCAACCCAGAGTGAATTTTTCCAGCTGAGTTATAAACCCCTGAAAATAGGAGGGTTTATAATGGAAACGCTGACACAACCTTAACCATAGCACGCTTACGGGCGCCACTATAATAAAAAGGGAACAGATTAAAAAGTGTCTAAAATGTAAATCTAAAGGACTAACAGTAATTAAAATGGAAATGGCACAGGGAGGGAAGGCATGTAATTGTGAGATATCACTGTGCAGAATGCTCTCAGCTTTGTTTTGCTGGCTGTTTTTCTAATTCAGTAGGGCTTACTCATCAGTGGCAGTTCAATGCGCGTTAATGACTCTGGGATGCAGGCATCACTCTGGACAAAGAAATGATTATTGTGCGGTCAAAAGAAGTTCAAAGACAAGAAGGGAATTTCAGTTTTTTCCTTAGAGATCCACATTCAAGAGCATATAAATTAAGCCAAATGTTAAAAACCACAGTCTGAAAGCTGACTTCAAAGTCACAACTCTCTAATTAATGAACTGCGAGCTTCAGTTTGGACAAGTCGTGGTTTGATGCGCCCATAAATCAACATGACAGGTCTGTTTCACAGCCTCAGACAGCGCTTGTCATTGAGTCACATCAGATGTAAACACAGCAGAAAAAAGAGGGAATATGAAGGAGGTGCAATTGATCAACAGAATTGGTAAAAACCCACTTTTGAAACGCATTATGCATGATCACAGGAAATGGCGATAGCCTCAAGAGGCTTTCTCCTTCTGCTGTTGCTTTTTTGAATCAGATTTCTAACAGCCTTCAAAAGGGAGAATAAGAATTATGGAGCTTCTCCCCTGTGGCTGGCAGGCAATAACCCCCTGTTGTTATTTTGTGCTTCTTTCTTTTCAAAGGCGTCAAAATTTAGTTTTTTAAAGATCTTTAACTCTATATTTGAAGACAAACAATAAAGGGCTGCCACTGTCATTCTTATCAGTTACCAGGGATTGTATTTTTTCTTTCTGTTGCCACTTCTTATTAACCTCTTATTTGGTCTATTAGACATAGTTTTGAATGCAAGCCTGCATGCTGGGAGAACATGAAAGTTCAGATGAGCTCAGAGGGCAGATAAAGAAATTTGAAGGGGAAAGTTACACAGCAGAATGAACGATAAAAGTTAACTCTCCTAAATTGCTGTTGTCAGACAGGAGAGCATCTCAGACACAAAGATGAGGGCTTGGAGCTTAAAGAAAAAAAATACTTTGTGTTAAAAAAGACGAGAAGGGAAGTTAGACAATGTGATGGCATTTCAATATCTAACGCGCTGATTTACTGTGGTCGCACTTCTGATATTGCACTGTCGAAAGCAACAATAAGAAAGGGCTCCTTCGTGTTTCAAGGAGAGCATTTCAACACCGTAGCTGTTCAGAGAACAAGGGGCCCGAGTCTCTCCAGCTTGTTCTCCGGTTTCGGGGGGAATTTTAGCTGACGGTTTTGGTAGAGGCCCGTTTCAGCGATGCGTTTTGTTCCACAGGTTCGTTCAGCCTAATTTTTCCTGCCTCAAGGAGGTTATTCTTGCTAAATTAGCATGCAGGCAGTGGTCTTTTTAATATTTTTTTTTCCCCTCCCCCTCTGTCTCATACTAAAAACTGACAGTTGGGTCACATGGCGAGCAGTGTCGTGGTGGGGAGCGGCGGCTGCCGTGCTAACGAGGGCCGAGTTTGTACCTTGACAGATGGAGCAAGTGCATTCATGTACCGCACCCCCCAAGTCATTCTGTTACTGCCTTGTCCTATTGTACTGGTGTGAAATAAGAAAAACACAACAAACCTCCCAAGCCCCGGTGGCGAAAGGGATCCGACCCCCAAGCAGGGTAACAGACGGGCCCCGGTGAGGTTTCTGGTGGGTTTGACCGGAGGGCCGTGCGGCGTAGCAGAGGGTGAGCACTGCGTGGTGCCCGTTCCCAGGAGCCAGAGGCGTCGGGGTGAGATCTCAGTCCTGCGCCCGCGGCGCTGCCTCTTCCCCTGTACAAAATCGGGTCTCCCCAAGACGAGGGGGGCTGGTGAGAAGGATCCTGCTCGGTGCCCTGGCGCTGGATGGAGCGGGTTGTTTTCCGAAGGGGGCCGTTTGTCCTCTGGCAGTTGTGACAGTTTATGTTAGGCAGTAGGGAGTAACCTAAGAAAGGAAAACAGACCTTTGACAGAAGCTTTAGGGAGGGGATCAAAAATGCAAGTTTTATCAGGATATTTCGGTATTTTAACACTGACTACTGACCTGACAACAGGACTGCACTGAGACCTTTTTTGTATGCATTCAATTGTGAAAAGTAAACAAACTGCCTTGTATCCTGTGTTTGGTAACTGGGTGGGGAGCGCAGTTTGGCAACGTGTCTTGCTTTTAAATTCTTTCTTGGACAATGGGCCTTGTATACTTTTATATCCTGGCTTTTCAAAGTAGAGAGTGTTCAAGAGCTTTTCTTAGGATAGCTGAGAAGACAACCAAATGGTCATCAGTCAATTTATATAAAGGGTTTTTTAAAAAAACATCATGCTAACTTTACGCTAAGATGGCAAATAGGTAAAATATTACTGTAACTAGATTTTTATGTAATACCATTTATTTTATAGATATATATATGTGGAAAATGAATATTTATGGAGGCAAACATTAACTCTTAATACAACTGTTGCTGGGGCTTGCGTTCATCGGGTCCTGTTGCAAATAGCTGAGCAAGTGGATCTGTCTGAGCAAGCTGTTGCAAAGAAATGAAAACTCTCTTGAGTTTCAGAACATCTGAGCGCTTACTTGTTTAACTGTGTTCTTGAAGTCCTAGACTTTCTTTAGAAATAAGGTAAATTGACTTTGTAAGTAAGATAAATAGACTGACTGTCTGTACAGTCGTGGGTCTGCGGTTGGCTGCAGTATTAAGGTTGTTGATGGGGCACTGTGATTCAAGACAGTGGGGACCAAACCCCAGGCTGGTGTCTGTCAGTCCTGCTCCTGCAGCTCTGGTAGATTTTTTTTTTTTTTTTTTTTTTTTTTTTTTCCCCCCCATGCCTGACACAGCAAGGAATGGGGCCAGTGATCCTCTTGGCTCAGTGTCAAGGAAGAGTGACAAAAACCTTGGGATCTGGCTGGGGTTTGTTTGTGGAAGTGTTTAGTTTTGTAAGAGTTAATTTTCTTTCCGTAATTGTTAGCCATAATGTGTATAAGACCTCCACCTTGATATGATTCCTAGCAGATTAGGGATATTAGATAATTTCCTTCTATTTATTGTACTACTGCACTGTATTATCTTTCTATCACTCAGATAATTACTAAGGAAATCTACATTAATTTTTTTTGGCTAGCACAAGGAACTGCTAAACATTGGCATGATGTATTGATGTTTTACACAACAAAAGTTTTCCTCCTGTCATTGTACAATAAATAAAAAGATATTTATCAAAATGCAAAGCCTTTCATGGATTTTAAAGAACAAAGCAAATAAAACACAAGATGAGCATGGAAGCAAAACCTAGAGGCTTCCTTAACTGACGAAATTAAGGACTCTGAAGCCTGGAGTACTGTACATATTAAACACTCACATTCAAGTAAGATGTTGTTTGCTAAATTATGAATGTGTGTAATTAAAATCTAGTGGCTGTTTCTATGAAAGATTTACAATGTTATTTCATCGTTTGTCATGGCTAATTAACAATATTAGATGAAGTTTTTCTTCTTCAAAGGTCTGATTTTTTCTCATTTATTTATGTCAGAAGTGATAAACAGAGTAGTTAAAAGCTTCTCTGGGTACAGTAGTGAGAAAAGCAACATGTTCTTTTACACCTCGAAGGTTCAAGGTTCACATCCCTGTGGAGTAAAGCAACTCCATCTTCTTTCTAGTGAGAATAATTAAAAATTTCAAAGTGCAGAAGTAGCAGCCTTAAATGCAGCACTGAATAATTCCGAACACAACAGAAAGTATTGTGGGGCTTGATGGATGGATAAGAGAGAGTAAGTATAAAATACCATAAATTAAGCCAGCTGTGTTGCCTTAATAGTTGAGACAACCCTTGCATGAGCAAACAGAGCACAGTGCAGGGTTGTTTTTCATTTCATCTGAGTGTGATGTGATCGTGTGGTGTGATTCTCACATTATACATGTTTTTTGCCTCAAAGAATTACCTGGGACTTTAACAGCTGCCAGCAGCGTTTGCTTTACCCACCACTGAAACGCAGCCTCTCCTGGGGTAAAACACGACCGTGTGGACCAGGGCGACGCGTTAGCGTGGACCAAGACGCACCGCGTACATTTTTTTTAATTGGGATTGCAGGAGGGAGTTAGGTAGCATGAACCTCACCGCTGGAGGTGGGAGCCGACTGCAGCCCTGTGGTTAGCTCTAGTGTCTAACCCTGCCTTGGGTTCGTTGATACGGGGCGGTGGGCTCGCTGGCTTGCCTTGGTACCGGGTGACTGCCATCAGAAGCTGAAATGTGTTGAAACAAGGAGCCCTGAAAGCTTCTTTTAGTGCTTTGCCCTGTATTGACAAATGTGCATTTTTTTTTTCACTTTTATTTTTTTTCTTTTCCAGCCCCAGCAACAGCAGGTGGCTACACAGCAGTTGGCCTTTCAGCAGCAACTCTTACAGATGCAGCAGTTGCAACAGCAGCACCTCCTGTCTTTGCAGCGTCAGGGGCTGCTAACGATCCAGCCTGGCCAGCCTACTCTGCCTTTGCAACCCCTTACACAAGGTAGGTGAGGACTTTGGGAGCCGTCGGCTGTCTGGCGAAGCGATAGCATGCACACACGTCCACACAGAATTGTCACTCAATAAGAAAAGAGAGAGAGAGAGAGATCTCAGAGGCTCATAAAATAATAAGCACAGAAAAATCCTGACAGGCAGAGTGGGCCTTATAAAGACTTTTTTTTTGAGAAGGGCAACGCTGAAATCGTAGACCGCTCTGGCTAGCGGGAGGCGGGTGGTTTGGCGTTTGGATTCAATTTGCACAACTACGACCAGTCTGGCAGATTCAAAGCTGCTGGTTGTACTAATCTGAGCTGGAAATCCTTCACAGGAGGAGACTTAATCGATTCTTGGTCTGGGTTCATGGCTAAGGATACTGTGAGAGCAGCTTTGCCTTTTTTAATGTCTTCTTTGGGCCCTTTTTGGTTCCAGCGCGGCGAGGAGCTGGGCGCAGAGGAGCTCTGATCCGCACGCTGCCGAACTGTAGAAATTTGATTGCCCTTTGCTGCAGCTGAGAGGGAGAGGTGGCAGTGTCTCTTCTCCATGCCTGTTTACACGGCCTTCGTTTCACTGCCTGTGTGCATCATAGCTTCATTCCTCCCTCCACACTGAGGCAAATTGGGATTAACTCCACTTAATTTTAATGGTGTTATTGACAATTAGATCCTCCTACGTCTTTATTCAGTCCTGCACTCTGCAAGAAGTTACTGCTTTGCTGAAATCCCTATTTGTATTATTTTTTAAGATATTAATACATTGAAAGCAGTAACTACTTAAATAGCAGTACCTTTGACAGTTATTATAACCTGGGGGTTTTATTCTTTCTTTTCCTATTTAGCTTGATTTTTTTTTTTTTTTTTTTTTAAGCTGGACTTCTCTGCAAGCCTTGGGGCTTTTTTAAAGATTTAGCTGAATTCTGGCTATTGTGATTAAGGCAGTTTGTTCAAAGTTGGCATGACTCAGGAAAGACCAGATCTTTCAGCCGTGATGCTGGCATTTCTGAGTAGTCATGCCTTTTCCTTCCTTTGCCCCATGGTAAATTTAAACATCCACCTCGAGAACTTGAGTCAGCTCAGGTTGGATGACTGGGCTCTTCAGAGCAGCCTTAGGGCTGCTGTTAGCTGCTAACCCATGTGATGAGTTTACATTCGGCTCTGTTCAGTTAAATGGGGAGAGGGTGGGACAAAATTGCTTCTGTTCTTCACCCTCCTTTTTTCTGCGTAGCTGCAGAAGGAGAGTGAGGTGGCTGGTGATGATTAACTGAGATGGATAAAGGGAGACAAAACTGGGGAGTGGAGTGCTGTGTGGCTGGCGTGGTTGATTTAGGCTTATTGTTGCCAGATCCACCAAGGGATTTGAGTGCCTCACTCCTGTCTTGAGAGGCTAAGCTTTTGGGGACCTGACGTCTTTCTCTGCAAGACTCAGTTTAGCTTTCCAGCATCCCGCAGCTGGGCTCCTGGTCTAGACTAGGCCAGTGCATGAGTTGGAGGCTGATGCGTGGGAAGGTTGGGAGCTGCAGGATCACGCCTGGCGTGGTAGCTGGTCAGTCACTGTCGATGCGCGGTGTGATGGGAAGAAGGCATGAAACGAGTCCAGGAAAAAAGGGCACGTAGACAAAATGCCATTTATACTTGCAAAATGTTGTAACGTGCATTAATTATGCTTCACATTTATTGTTGGAAGCATCCCAGGCTGTTCCCTGGGAACACACCCACCGGACTCCAGCTTCAACCTTTGTGATTTTTCCCACAGCCCCTATACTATTAAGTTTGCTCGGTAAGGTTCATTGTATAGTACATCAGTTAAGCTGTCCAAAGGAGGGCAATTGGGCAGTGACAAGACACGCTCATGTGTAATGTGAAAGAAATGAATGTGGTGATGCATGAAGTGTAATCTGTGCGGTAACACATCGGAGACACCGGTAGGTAATTCAGCAGTCGTGGCATTGATTGATATGGTTAGCAGGGTAGTGTAACTATTAGTCCTCGCCAAGAAGTGTATTTAAAACCTAAGGGGTGCCGACTTGCCTGCTGGAGATGACATAAACATCCGCCAAAAGGGCTGGTTCTTGCAGGGAAATGAACTGCCAGCGTTGGGGGCGGCTCGAGCCATGGGCTCGGCGGCGGGAGGAAAGAGTAACCTGAGAATTCAGGCAGTTTGCAGTACCGCGTGATTTTTTTTTTTTTTTTATCAGAGAGACGATGGCTTAAAACTGATGTCATTATGAGGTTTAAATCAACTTTCTGCTTGCTTGAACATGGTCACCTGGGTATGGAGGTACAAGGACACAAAGAGGTTGAGCAACTCTGTCTTTGAGCCGCTGATACCTGGGGTTGGGAAATTGAGTTCCGTGAGCAGTAATCTGTCAACTGTCCCCACAACATACATTTTTTAAACCTGTGCCTACATTTTCTTTCATAATGAAGGGGAATAGTTGTCCTGAAAAATGCAATGAAGAGCCAGGGCTATAGTTTAAAATAATTGGTAATGGACACTTCTTATTTAAAAAAAAAAATAATTATATATATGTATATATATCTCATGCCCTTTTGTTTTCAGAACAGTTTGCAAGACTGAGATAAACACTGTAAGTGTGCATATTAAAAAAAAAATCATCCCTCTAGTAAGTGTAGCTATGAATTTGATGAAAAGCAGTTTGCTTTTCTTCTTGAGTATCTGTACCAGTAATAAATGTTTCTAAGGAGAGAATGCTACTTCATAAGTGATTTTTTAGTTATGTTTTTAGAACTAATACATTGTTTAAAGCTGTATTTTAGTTTCGTTTTTAGTGCTCGCCTATTGTCTTACACAAAATGGCACATCCTTTAATGTTATATTTGGGAAATCTTTGCTGCTTTTATTTAGACACATCTATAATCTAGATTTTACATTTGTGTGTAGTAGCAATTTAAAAATAAACCACATTTCGGCAGTGTTCTGAGCTGCGAGAGCTTGATCTTTAGTCTCTGCAAAATGAAACTGCAAATCACACTTCAGATCACCAGTGAGTGAAAATAATAGGACTGAGACATCTGGGTGCCTGATTGCTCCCGAAGATTTGGCAATTTCAGATCTAAACCCAGTTGCTGGTACGTACGAAGTTGCAGCACCGGCAGCAGCGATCTCGAATAATTGCAGCACAATTCTGGGAATCTGACTTAAAATTTGGCTCTCGCTGTTAAAATGGAACTGTTAAATGGTAAATTATATAATTTATTGCGAGTGTTCATGGATCTATTTGACTTGCTTTTACCATTTGTTCTATTATTTTATTTAACCATTTTGCCAGATGAGTAATGAGCGTACCTTTCAGCTACCCGGTTTGACAGGCGAGTTAGGAATTCTCTCCAGAATTATTCTAAAAGAACTAAATCTGGGGAAGGAGGAGGAAGAGTTTTTTGAATTTTATTTTATTTTATTAATCAAGTGATGTCAGGGATGTGGTCATTTTTAAGCGAGGGGTTGTGTGCAGACGTATATGACATCACGATTAACTTTTAAATTTAATGTCATCCAGCCTGAAATCCTCCTTTTTTATCTCCAGCATTTATTCCCCCGCACTACTGGGTGGTTTTTATTTTTCTTTAAATACGTGGTATAGTTGTCATTAGTGCTAGTACGAGTTACACTTGTATAAGTTAGACCAAGCCCCTGGACTTTTAGGGTATCTGCAGCAGGGTGTTAATATTATGTGTAGGTATATTTTAACGACTGTTATGCTTGCGAGCGTTTCCTTGGAATAAAGCATTAGTAGGTCCAGAAGTGACCGTGGGGAGAGGAGAAAAGTGGGGACAGGGAGAGGTGAATGGATGCCAGCCTGTCTCTTAAAATCCTGCAGAAATCCAGATAAGGGAGTGGTGGCCAAAGGAAAAAAAAAAATAGGCCAGTTATTTTTTCCCTATTTGCTTATTCTGGAAAATAAAAATAGGTGTCGACTCATAGGGTCTGATATCAATACGTTATCATCAACAGACAAGTCTATTCACTATTGTTTCCACTGAGTAAACAGCGGTGCGAGGGTCAGCCGCGCTCGCAGGTAATTGTTGGTGCGCAGACAGTCCTGTCAAGCGTGTTGGCTAAAAATACATCCCACACTGTCACTTCGCAAGGTGTTTGAAAATAATAGCCCCCACACAGGAAAACAGGACATAGGCTTGTGTGTACTGACCTTTTTCTTTGTTTAATTTGCTCAGAGGTTTAATTTCAGGGGGCACGTAATAATTGAATATGTCTAATAACTAAATGCTCATTTGGGACGAAATCCATCAAAATATAATTGGCGTTTGGGTCTGATGAAAGGAAGACGATGTGGCTTTAGAGAAACGGATGTGTCCTAAGAATATCTGATCACTTAATGTATAAATTGAAGCCTCTTTCAGAATATATATTAATTGCAGATACTTAAGGATTTTAACATTTTTTTGTAGTGAACCGTTACCGGAGACCAACTGTTTTTGTTAATGCTACTCTCGGAAAGGCGGGGAAGGTTATTGGTCTGTCGTGCAATAATTTACTCCTCTTTGATATGCAAACGATCCACGGTGAATATAAAAAAATCCTATCAGACTCATTTCACAGTTCTTAACCACTTAGATTCTCTGGAGTCTATCGCCTCATTAGACCAGTGCTCTCCAAAGCTAGCATAATTAAAATCTTTAACAGTTTAGCAAAGTAAAGATGTTTGGCTGATCACGTTGAGATGATTATCTATCCATTGTATTCTAAATGACAAAAATAAATTAAATTTAGACCTTGGCATTTTTTATTATGTGTTTCAAATGAATATAATGCGTACTGCCGCTTTTTTTTTTTTTTTTTATTTCGATACCTTAGGTTTGGTGAGGTAGATGCCTGCGTGAGCTGCTGCTGTACACTCAGAAAATGGCAGGTTTCCTTAGGATAGCGCCGGTGCTACCGTACGCTGAAATAATGAACAGTCATCCAAACGATGATCTGGAAGCGCAGTGATGAGAAACCTCTTTAAAAACACAGACACTGGCTTTTAGTATTTTTTTTTCTCCCCCTGAATATTCAAGTGATGCATCTCTACTGCTAATTTTTTTCCCATGGCCTTCTCTGAAAGAGCTCTGAAACAGTCCTCAGTGAGAGAAACTTGACTTGTTTGATCATGTCACAAACATAAGCTTTATCCAAAAGCAGGATCTCAGCGTGAGCCCCTGTCACGCTGACGCGCGCAGCTCCCCATCCAGCCTTTGCTTTGGCCCACTGGAGTCTGCAAAGCTTTCACTTGCCTTATTTGTTGGATGCTGTGTCCTAAGCCTGATGTCCCCTCTGGCACAATTAAAAATATGTATTTTTAATTATTATTTTTTTTATTTCTTGAAGCTTATTTTATGTTTTCATTTTGCTTTTGAATGGCTCATTAGCGTCGATCTAAGAAATGACAGTAATAGTAGTGTTACTTGTATAGAAAGTTATACAGTTTTTCAGTAGACACATCCATCAATTAAGTGAGCAGTTCGAGAAACCAAAATTAATGAGAAAGATAGGTGTGTTAATGAAATAATCATAGTATAATCAATTTGACTGTTAAAATTTGAAAAGCATTTCAGGAAGACAATATGAATTCATAATTTATGTCTAAAAGTGATTAATAAAAACTATATTTAATAACAAAGCTATTTGTCATCATTTAAAACTTAAGCACAAAATTAGTCATATTGTGGTTCGTGTTGTCATAATAATAAAGCTGAGGTTTTTCTTTTTTCCTAAGACGTTCCTTTCTTTTAAAAACAAGTCAGAAAATACTCACTTTCCTTAGAAAAAAATAAAAATAAATAATATGTTTTTAAAAGAAATAGACATGAAATTTCTCAAGCTGACTGCAAAGCAGCCCTTGACCACCCTTGCTTTCAGCCTTGCTGTGAGCTCAGGGCGATTTCTGCCTGAGTAGAGACTCTCCAAATGGGCCCTCTGTAATTTTAATTACAAAAAATAATAATAATTAACATGGAGTTCGGGGTGGGTAGCATGTTGTGTGTGCCCCACAGCCAGGATTTTTCATTACATAGGTATTGCACGTGTCACACCAGAAAATTTAGCAGAGACATGCAGCGTTCAGTATTAGCCTTCAGTTATTAAAAAAAAAAATACATGCGCAAAAACACACACACACACAAAACTAACACTAGGCTTTGTTTACTGACTCTTTGATTTAATTACTGTTTGAAGACGGCCGAATTAGCTGTTAATTGATTTAATTATCCAATTTGTTTGTTTCAGGCATGATTCCAACAGAACTGCAGCAGCTCTGGAAGGAAGTGACAAGCTCGCACACAGCGGAGGAGGCAGCCAGCAACAACCACAGCAGCCTGGACCTGTCCACCACCTGCGTCTCCTCCTCCGCGCCGTCGAAGACCTCCTTAATCATCAACCCGCACGCCTCAACTAATGGACAGCTATCGGTCCACACTCCTAAACGGGAGAGGTAGGAGCCGGTGGGGTTTCCACCCGTGAGCATCTCTGAACAGCGTGCCAGAAACAGTGGTGAAATTGTTGGGAGCGGTGGCCAACTGCCTTGGCCTCGGTTTTGTCCTCCACGCCTTGCTCTGTCTGATTTTGGCGTGGTTGAATAGAGTCTCCACTGGGCAGAATATGCTTCTTTTGTTCTGATCTTTATGACTTGTTAATTGGATCAATGTGGGCACAATTAGCTAATTAGAAGCGCATTGGATAAGCGTGTTGGGGGAAGTGTGAAGAGCATAAACTGCATTTTTCTGCGTTTTGCATCATGGATGGTGTTACTCTCCATGTACCTTGGGTTTGCGGGCTGGAGGTGAGGAAAAAAAAATCTGTTGATCAATACAGGGCTGTTCTACCACCTGGTTTTCTGCCAAATTTCAGTGTCCCATCTCACCTAAGATCTGGTTGTTTTTTGGTTGTTTTTTTTTTTTTTTTCTTTTTACTCTGTATTTACCTGCTTTCACAAGACAGGATAGGCTTGAGTTCACCAGGTTTCTCTAAAACAAAGTGGATTTTTTCTTTTAAAGTGCTGATAAAATTAGCTAGCTGGTGTTGTTTGCCTTTGTAAAGTGTGGCTTAATTTATACTTGCTAGGCTTGCATTGTTCAAAGAAATGGCTTAAATCAGAGGTTGTCTGTTGACGTGCTTCTTGACGCGGGCTGTGCTTTATTCCTAAGGATGCTTTATTGCAGGTTTGTTTCTTTACACCCCCAGATTTCACTGAGGCATGTCTAACAACATAACTTTTGCTTATGGTGAGATAGACGGTCCCAGGAGCTTGGGCCGTGGGCGCCAGCGCCTGCTGCAGCCTCGGCGTCACTGCAGAGGAGAAGAACGGTCTCTGAGCAGCGTGGGTGCACCGGGGAGGGCAGTGCTTCTTTGCATTCAGGAGAGTTCCTCTGCCCATCTAGAAACGTTACAGCAGACACTACTGAAAGCTGGATTTTATGGAAACTGATGGCTTTGTCTTTCCGTCCTCCTTTCATTCATTAGAAAGAGGATAATGGAATTTTTAAGCCATAGAGTTTATATTTCTGGTGGTCTGAAAGTAGATTGATAGGGAAGCTATATAAATACCTCTTATATCTTTCTAATATTAAGAAAATAGTGCTGTTGGGAATAGATAGATTTTAAAGGAGAGCACACCCACTGTTGCAAGAACTGATGTGTGTGTAAGGCATCATTTTATATCCCTTGCAAGGACATGTGGGGGAACATCAGCATATACATTTGTAACGTGTCAAGGACATGGTTTTCATGAAGACTTACATGGGATACTAAAAACAATTTGATGTTTATTAAACAATTAAATTCCCTTTTTGTTGCATATAGAGCTGAGCAAGATGGGTTTACGACTTTTCAGTATATTTTTTATCTATATTTTTCTTACAGAGTATATAAAACAAAAGGCCATGCAGTGAAATGAACCTTCTTTCACTGAAGAGAGGCATGTGCTGTCTGCTAATGGCAGTCTAACAGAGGAAACAGTATGCCATTGCTGTTAAGTTTGAAATGCAGTGGAAATACAGGAATTTGTTCTGAAGTGAGAATTTTCTCTGTGTATACTGTCAAGCAGAACTGTAAATCCCTGTGTCTGAGTCCTGTAATTGTGGCCTGGAGGCAACTGGGATCTACAAACAGGGCGATACATATGCTTTTATTAGCAAAGTTCCAAATAAATTAATTAGGAAGGCATAAACATTCCATGGTGGTGTTTGAGACTGTGTAGATTAGAAGACTTAAAAGTCCTCAGCGGTTGAATTGACAGCTGTATTGTTAAAGCTTGCCATTGTACTTTTCTTACGTATCTGTTGAGTTCTCTACAATACAAAATAACAAAATACAAAAATAGGTGTATTTAGGAATACAAATAAGACAGCTACAGACTTTGCTTTATCTTGCCTCTGTTTGGTATATCGAGGGTTTACGCCATCCATTTGCTGCAGTGATTGAATTACATCTTTATCCATAAGTAGAGCAGGAGACGACACAGAGAAGAATGCCTACTGATGCACTTAAGGGTTTTGTTGCAGTCTCATCAGGCACTGTGGTGCCTGCCTGGATTTCGTATGACACAGAAGCTCCTCTTGTTGAGATGTGTTGCACTGGTTTCCTTTCTGAAAGGATATTTATCTACAGGCAGGGCGTTTGGGGTGGTGAGGAAGGAGTAGCTGTGCTCTGCCGTCAGATGTATATTTGAAAGCCCACAGAAGGTGAAATTTCTGTGTAGTTACAAAAGAGAGAACACAGGCATGAGCAGGGTTTTGGTCATTTTTTTGATTGTAAAGGTCAAGACAGAAAAATCATGTGTCTGGTGAGAGCATGAGTTTAGTAGACTTACAGTAAAATCCCTGTACGTTCTTGTACCCTGATGGTTCAGCACAACAATGGAGCTCACAAATACAAGGGGACTTGTGGCGGTGGTCCTGAGCCCAAGCTTGCATCAGGTGGGGCTGTTGGAAGGGAGATACCAGCCTCTCCACCTCCCATCACACAAGTCCCCGTGGTCGGTTTTTGGGTTGTGGCTTCCCCCCCTCATTCCTGCACCTTCTGTGCAACTGGCTGTTAGCTTTGATCTGATACAACCAAGAGCTATTTGTTTAGATTTAAACAACAATAAAAAGCACATAGTAAAAGCCGTAAGTGTCCTAACAGTTAAGTACAGGCACATCGTAACGACTGCCCAGCAGCAATAAATAATCATATACAGGTAACATTAACTTTTAGGGTGTGCTGTAAAGCTGTTTCCCCCTCCTTCCTCTTGGGCTTTTGAGAACGAGTGGGCTGCAGGAGGCAAGTTGGTTATGTGGGAGTTAGTATCATCGCTGTCATCTCTGGCACATGTCACTGGGATAGCTCGGGCTGTGTTTTACGGGGTTCCTGGTCCCGCAGGTCGGGTTGCGAGGCTGCTGGAGACCTGCGAGACAGGCAGCACTCAGCTGACCGCAGCGGCAGCAGAGGCACCTGCGTAAAAGTCATCAGGCGAGCGGCAGCTCTGCTGAACATCTTGGGTAAAAACACGTTTTGGTTATAAACAAGAGGTTTAAAATAGCAGGAGAAATACAGTCATTGGCTGCTTGGCATGCCCACGCATCACCGTGCCGCAAGCCCAGCCTCATGGTTGTGCGCAGCGAAGCTTTAGTCCTGCGCAGGCTGTAGGGACACAGCTCTGGTGTCACTGGTGACACTTGCCACGCTGCGGCTGCGTGGGGCTGCCACGCTCGGAGCCGAGTGACAACAAAAGTTCTCCTTTATGGCAAAAAAGCAAATGGCAGGTGAGCGGCCGGACTCACCCCACGATGTCTGAAAAGCAAAAATACGTTCAAAAAGCAGGAGGCATCCTTTGCTCCTGGGCAGGGGCCAAGGAGCATTGTGGTGCTGCTCTTGGTTTCTGCGTGCTCTGTGTGTATGGCTTTCAGAGGAATGAAACAATTCCAGCTATAAATAATGGGTTAATGCTTTCATTCATTTGGGCTTTAAATGTATATTACATCTATGCTTTTGTCCCACATTTCGCCCAGTTTCTGTAAGTAGCAGCAGCAGCAGCTCTGGGGTTTGGTGCACAGCAATCTGTTAAGGAGATAAATAATCTGCTTTGGCATGACACTCCTACTCTCCTCTTTAATTTGTCTTACACAAGGAAAATTATAATTAAATCATTCAGGGTAAACCCTTGAGTGTAGAGAAGGAAAAAACACACTTTGGTAAAGATTGCCAATAGAGACCAACTTCCCTGTTGTGCCGTGCAGAGACATTTATCAATATTCAGCACTATTAAAGAGAGAACATTTCGTGTGATTTGTGAGGCGGATGCCAAAGCTCAAATCAAGGCTTGTTAAGATCCTTTCCCCATGCAATCATGGGCATTCAGCATCATTAGAATTCAGCACTGACTGTGTGTTTCATGCTTTGATTTTACTCAGACAATTTAATAATGTTTATTGTGCTGATTATATATATAAATTCACTCAATGCAATAAACATACCTCAGTCATCAGTACCCTAAGGGAAATATTTAGTTATAGATACTTGTATTCACTCAGGATAAGCAAAAGTGAGACCATCAGCCAGCATGCAAACCTCTCATCATCTTATCAGCATTTGGGTTTCTTCAGTAACAAGCATTTTCTCTACACAAGTAAATAAATAAATAACGGGAACTGGTGAAGTACATCTGCTGTGCTTAGAAATGTCAAGGACAGTACCCACTTTCCATCTCGTTCCACTGCATCTTATTTTGGGGAAGCTTGATTATTTTCTTAGGAAAAACAGCAAAGCAAAGTGAGTGGATGCCCGGTCGCTTTAGGTGACTGCTAACTTTATAACCTGATGAGCTGTGGGCATCCCAAAATTGAGAATATTCCTGTTATGGATAGGTTTGGAAAAGCAGAATGGTGCAGAATTCATCAGTGCTTTGTGGTGAGGTTGCTTCAGCTTGGGCTTGAACTGGGAGGTCTGGGGGTGCTGTGGTGTGGTGCAGGTGCCTGCATGCTTGTCCCGTCTCGTGGCACCATTCTGTACGGACTGCAGCGGCAACAGGATGACGGAGGCTGTATATAAACAAATGAGTCAGTGAAGGTCCAGAACTGTTAATTTAGGAAACGCATCTGTTTGCAAGAGGTAAGGTGAAGAGCTGGAGGTAAAGGCTGCATGTCCAAGAGACCTTTCTCCATCTACCAGCAATCCCATCTTTATCCCCTGTGGTCTTTATACCCTTTCCAACCGTGCCTGAGTCTTGTCCTTCCACATAAGCAAGCAGCCATCTTGTAGGAAAAATAGATGGGATAAACAAGGGGATTTTTAAATTACTTTTTCTTGCCAGCGTCACAGGAGGAAGGAGTCTGGAGGAGGCTCTGAAGGGAAGTGAGAGGAACGGCGTGGCAGACCATCGATCTGCTGGTTAGGCTTAATGCGTTGTGTTCTACTGTTGTTATCTTCCATGCCAGCTGATCCTCCATCAAAATCCCAAGGCCCTTAGATGAGGGCATTAGGATTCAGCACAATTAAGAATTACAGACTTCGGTCCATTATTAATGCTCGGGATGAAACAGTTCAGCCTGCAGTCCATATGCTCCCAGGGCCTGATCCTCTCTTGGCCTGCCTCTCCGTGTAGTCCCTGGCATTCGTTCTGCACTGGTGCCAGCATCAAATCTGCTCATCCGTGTCGGCTCCTCTCAGTTGCTCTGTGCAGTTGATTTTAGCTCGTTATGCTTTACCATCAGCAGAGTTTCATTAGATTAGGTTGCCTCAAATCCATTCTCCCTGAAGAAATCAGTGTTCCTGGGGCCTTTCCTCCCAAAAGGTATTTAGCTGCTCCGCGTTCACAAACCCCATTGTGACCCTTAAGTTGTTACCCACAGTCTGAGGAGCTCAGGTGCCTCCGTGTAGCTTCCTCGCTGCGGAGCTGGGTTGGAGCCGGAGACTTGAGCCGAGCCCAGCTGCCTACCTGATAAACCACCCCGCTCTCTACATGGCTGCTGTACTTCTTCTCACTGCACCTACTACGGGTGTGATGGCTGTGGGGCCAGTTGGGCTGTTCAGTGACAGTGACGCTGCGACAGCCGGAGCAGGGCGCTGGCCTGGCCATCTGCATTTATTATGTGTAGGTGCAACCCAGATCATCCCACTACCTGATCCCTTGGTGCTCGCTCCCCCGCCAAAGAAACCACCGCCAGTGACTGCCTGCTCTCCCCGTCTGAGTCACTTCTCTCCGTAATCAGCTTTGAAAAAAATATCCGCCGTGACTCAGACCTGGAGTTGCTAATCTTCAGTTTTAAGCCTTATCAGGCACTTTTTATTGTTACTGCTTTTGAAATTCGGGTGTGTAGCATCCTTTGTATTGCCCATACCTACCTCTGCCACGGCACTCATGTTTTTGAGAAACCTTCCACTGAATGAGTTGTACAATGCCGCTCGCTCGTCTGTCTCTCGGAGCTCTTTAATCAACTTAGGCTTTTCAGAGAATTGTTTCACTAAACCCCAGAAATTTGTTTATAGTTTATTTTGTATTCTCCTACAAAAGATGCAAAGGTAAGCAGTCTGCGGTGACTCGGTGTGGCCCTTTGCCGAGTAAGGGTGCTGCATTTGACGCTTCGCCGTCCTGGGGAAGTTGCCCCAGCGTCGAGGAGCCCCTGCACGCCAACGCTTCCCTGCTTTCTGGTCCCGAGTAATAACCATCAGTTGTACAACTCCAAACACTACGCTAATGTATCAGAAAGCACTTAAAATAGATCGGGTGAGCCTTGGCAGACGCTGAACAGAACTTTTCCAAATTTTAGCATATGTATTGTTTTATTCCTCCATCTGGCCAACAGATCATTGTTTGATATCTGAGTGCTTTGCATATCTCCTCCCTTTTCTTGCAACTGAGATACTTACACGTGCATTTAATACAGCTTAATGCTATTTTTACATGCCAGAGAAATAGCTGATGGCTTTCTGTTAATTGCGTGCACTTTGCAGTTAAACTTTTACTAAAACATTCCTGTCTAAATACTTGAAGTCCAATGAAAATTTGTCCTCTTCTTTTATTAGAGGTGTTTATGTAGCAGTCTTAAAAAGGGACCTGTTTTTGTTTTACTGCACCGTGGATTCCTGTTTCTTTTTATTTCCTCCTGTGTGCACGTTGTCCTTCCTCAGTGTTTGCTCGGGAGAGCTGACTGTCCTAAAGAGCTGAGCAGGGAGCTAATGAAGAGCTGCGTCATTTTTTTTTATCGTACATATCACAGCCTGCGAGTGGAAAAGAAACACCCTTGAAAACGCCATAAAAGTAGAGGAGAAGTTAGGTGATTTTGTGTGACTATTTTCTCTGCTGCTCAATAAAAATCGAGCAGTTAGCATGACAGCTGTTATATCATGTTATATTGTACTGCTAAGATATTGAGTAGCATTTAAAGTAAAACTCCACCATTAAGCTGTATAAACTTTATCCGTTTCTCTATAGTTTAATGGAAAAAAATGAGTTTCTCAGTAAAATGACATCATTTTTCCCAGGTTGTAATGTTCACTTTACAACTGTTTTTCTTTAATTCAATTTATTTTACTTTTCTTTTTCTTGGCATTCTTTTTTTTTCTTGCAGTTTGGAGAGGGGGAAATCTCTTTTTGTAAAGCAGCTAGGTACTGCGCAGTCCTCTTTTCCCTTCTCCCCCCTCCTCGACATCTTGTGCTGATCTGGAGCCCTGTTTTTCTCAGTCAGACAAGGTTGTATTTTCAAAGCAGTGAGATGCGCGTTGAAATTTGGTTATTGGGATTTGTGGCTTTACCTGCTGCACGGTGAGGGAAGGAGCCCAAGGAAAATTTCTCTTGCATTGCTGCTGCTGGAGCAGGGTTTGTGTGATGCCATGGGGTGTTTTTCCTTATAGCTGGTGTTTTTAAGGTGGGAGGGCTGAAATTTTCCCTCTGTGGTCAGGAAAGACATATGTATATTTTAAAATGTGTTCTTCTCATTAAAACAACGATATAAGCCCAGGCAGGGAAACTGCTAATATGTGTTGCAGCTTGTCATTTGGGGCTGCGTGAATAAAGCGGAGAGCTATTCCTTTGGGAAACAATCTCGGGAACTGAGCAACGGATCCACTAGCGGGCGAATTCTTTTTAACTGTGATTTTCCTTTTTGTGCGTACTCAAAAATAACATCACGACGGGCCCTTAAATACCATTTCATAGAGAGAGCGCAATTTCCCCAGCACAGGTGGTGCTAATATAGGACAGTCCCCCAGGCACTTGTCGCCAGGAGTTGTACAGCTTGTTCAGTGTCTGCATCCATATGGCAATCTGTCCCATTCACAGAAAGACATTGTAGCTGTGCCTGTGGGTGCTGTGGTCAATGTAGTGGAAAAAGTAGATTTTTAACTCTCAGCAACCTATGTTCTGCTGTTTGTTTTATTGTAGGATCCAATTTATAACATGGGGGAAGAAAAATCAGCTCTGAGCAAATTCCAGAACAATCTCGCTGGCTTCAGTTTTTGTTTATTCTTGGAGCGCATGGTTAATCAGCAGGTGCACCAGCCCTGCGCCCAGCGCCGCTCTAATGAACAGTTTACAGGAAGTCTTGCTCGGAAGAAACATTTTCCTCCTTGTTTATACTGTGTATTAACTCAGAAGTTGCAAAGCTGTAAACTATGTTAGCTGACCATACGTGTCACGCAAGTCTGTTTCTTACTACTTTTTTTTTTTCCATTTTCTTTTTTTCTTTCCCTTCTTTTTTTTTTGCAATGTTGCGTGGGTTTCCGTGGATGTGCTGTACTCAGGAGGGATGTTGAGCCCCTCGGTGCCATGCGTTGCAACGCTGCCCAGCCAGGAGCTGGTGGCTGCCCCTGAAAAAAGGGACAGATCACAGCAAAAGATCTCTCTGAAAAACAGGGGCTGAAGTGTTAGCATTGCACAGCAGCTCAAATGTAAACAAGTGAATGTGATTTATGGCTGCTCTGGTATCTATCATTCCAACGCCAAATGTTGTTCTGTTTTACTGTGACTATTTGTTATGCCTTTTAGTAAACACAAACAAATAGACGCCTAGCACCTGCAGCAGCATATGATATTTACACTACCTGTGTGATTCAGCACGCTTCCCTGGGGAAGTAGGCTTGTGTCCTCTCAGTTTTAGTGCTTTTTAAAATAGCATTCTTCAAAGGGAAAGCATGTGGCAGAGAAAATTCAGTGCTTTAACTGTATTTCTCCCTTGGAGTCATTATTTATCTTAATTATTTTTTTTATAAACATTTTCCCAAAGGGCACTTTCCTAGCTGCCGCAGGGGTGTGCGGTGGGTGAAGGCTCACCCAGTGAGCTGCCAGGCTGTATGTGATGTGACAGTCACCTTCTGCACGGGTTTCCTTGTGCCGGTGGGACCGGGGGAAAAATACTGACGTGGATAATTTGTGTTCGTATTTGTTGACGTATCACCGGTTTATATAAGGGTGAAAGACTTGCCTCAACTCTAAATGTAACAGAATAGAATTTTGTTAAACAAGAATAGATCTTGTTTCTCAGTGTTTTCTTTTACTATAAATTTAAATGTAACAACAGAATATAAATTACAGTACAATAAGATCGGCAAACAGGATCTTTTTCCAAAGTATGTATATACGTTTGTAATTTTACACCTCAGCCTCAGTGAAGTCCAAGGTCTAATCCTGTGTTTTTAAACTTACGCATGTTCTTAAAAGCGTTGCTGAATTGGGGCCAAAGCCTTGGCAGTGCCACCTCCCTCTGCCGTACGAATTGGGTGTGTAAGAGGGATGGGACTGCTGTGCTGAAAGTCAGTTAAAAAAAACCAAACCAACAAAAACCATAAAAAACAACCCCAAAACCCAAGAAAGTGGTAGGATCATGGTTTTTTCCTAATTAAACTAAGATACTGAGTCAATCCATTTTCATCTGAATAAATTAGGAGGCTGTTCAGAGACGAATAAAATGAGATTTAGCAGGGATAAGTAGAAAGTAGCCCAGCTAGGAAATAAAAATTCCAAACTGCCGTTTTGACACGACACGTCAGCTGCTCAGCATCGGTTGTGTGGGAAATGGCTGAGGCATAATCGGGGTTGAGAAATTAAGGTGGGACACTCTGTGCCATGTCTTAGTTAAAAAGGTAAACGCAGTCATGGGAGGCGTAAACACGCGTGTTGCATCCGAGTCCTCCTTTATTCCTGTTCCACTTTATGCAGAACCAGTTAAACCACAATCAGAGTGCGATGTAAAATTGGCCACTCTCTTGCAGAAAGGATAAAGGAGCTGGAGCAAATACAGAGGAGAGCAGCTAGGATGATAAAGGAGTTGGAGGGAATAGGCTATGAAGACAGATTAAAGGGAATTAAAGATCTACACCCTGGAAAAATAGAGGCTCTAGGAGGATGTGATTATGGTATGTAAGTACATGAAGTGATGCTACAAAGAAGAAGAGGGGAAAAAATTGTTCTCATTAGTTAGCAGTGCTGGAATTTAAAATCCAGCGTTTCAAATTGTGTGTGTCTGGGTGTATTTGATGTACTTTCCACCTCAGTACCTAGGCACGAGGTTGAAATAAAAAATAGTAGAGAAACTCGTTAATTCAAGTGCAGGAATGGAACCTCCACCCGAGATAAGTGATGGATTCCATACTGGGTTGGTTTTTTTTGCAATGGGCATTTCTTGTAAATGGTCTAGAAATACTTTCAGGTCCTCCAAGGAGAGGATGTAGGGCAGTGGCTGTCCAGGCCCGTGGCTGGAAGAGGGGGTGCCACTGGAAGGAGGTACGTGGTGCGTTTGGAGTGCTGGAGGGTCGTAATGCTGATTAATAATCCAAACCATCAGTGCACAGATCAAAACCAGGAGACGATGTGTATAATTATCCTGTCTGGTTATACTCTTGCAGTGGGGATGAGGGTAGAGGAGAAGGGGAATGTTCGCCAGATTTTGTCTTAGTCTTGCTGCAAATGCTCCAGCTTTCTCCTTGCAACAGGCATTTAGAGAAGAGTGCCACAAGAGGTGTAAGGATGGGGACAGTGATTTGGGGTGCATAGCTGACCCTGTGTTACAACAGCAATGCTGTGGCTCTGCATTTTATTTTTTTTTTTCCCCTTATACTCCAAGTTAGTGCACACCGATTAGAAGACAGGATTTCAGCCTGTAGGCTGCAGTTTTAACCTGATTTGTCTTAAATTGGTGTAGTCATTTAAAATGTAATATACCACTCCTGTTACTTCCAATAGGGCTTGATGTAAAACATGAGCTGCTTCTAGTCCTGGGTCTGGATGTGGACTGAAGTAATGAGGAAGGGGAGAAACACAGCTTTAGAAAGCATCCACACATATGAAAGCAGCTCTAGGAAGAGCTGCTGCTGGCCACACACATCAAATGCCACCTCTCCCAAAGGCATGTGACCCTCTGCTAAGCTTTATCCAGCAGTGGAGAGGCATTTACCCTGCTTACAGTTCTCTGTTCAGATCAAATACTTGATTTCTGGGCAGCTACTGAGGCTTGGACAGAGCATTACTATCTAGAAGTAGTCCATTTCAGTATATGGCTTCTTGATTTTTTTTTTTTAATTTTTTTAAAATCATTATTATTTTTCATTACTGGCATTTTTTAAATTCACAGTTTAGAGAGGAAAGGAGTGTACAGGACCAAAATTATGACATTTTATCCCGGCGGCTGTGCCATCCACATCAGTCCAAAGGGGGAGCGCGGTGTGAGACCGAGCCCTGTACACGACCACTGGCTTCATGGCACCTGGCAAAGACGAGGTCGCTTCCTGTTGCCCCTGAGAAATAAAATAAAATAAAAAAAAAAAGCCAATTCTGCAGTTTCTGTGGGTGCTCTGCTCAGACCCTTTCAAGAGGAAAGCAGGAGATGTGGTATTGATTTTTCAGTGTGCAGGTGGCTCAGGCATGTTCTCCACACCGTTAGAACGTGAGCAGATGCTTCATAACTGTAATAGAAAATCAAGGCTGCTTCCCTACATCACTGACTTCCCCCCGTGTTTTGGCAAAGATTGTTGGCCCAAGCAGATGTGGGAGAGAGAGAGTGGAGTACGAAGTATGTCAGCATCATGAATATTTAAAATATAGTCCACTGTGTGGCAGAAGTACTGTTACTGAGGCTTCTGCTTAGCTGGTTTTTATATCCACCCGTGACGTTTTTGCCAGTGCTTCCAAGCATGGTCCCCAGTTTCACAGGGTTAGTAAGTATGGGTTGGATTAAACCATACAACACAGGGAGCGTTCATGCTGGTGCTTCGGTCACTACTGTGCTGATACCCAGTGTGCTCCTGTCTCTCTTTTGGGTATGCTGTCATTTGTACTCTCCGTGGGGGCTTAGCTGTCTGTGGTTTCTCTGTTTCCCGTGGTTGTGTGTCCCAGAGTGTGATTCTTCAGTGATGCTGTAGGACAGGAGATTTGCTTTCCAGACCCTCTGGAGATCCTTGGGGTTACAAAGCGCCATAGAGTAAAGAAGGCAGAGGTAAAAACTCTCCTCTACCCAGCAAGCACAGAGGAGCTGTGCAAGTGCTTGGCTCTTCTTCCCTCCCCTCCTTACTGGAAGTGGGGCTGGAGGTAGCAGAAAATAAGTGGACACTTCCCACATGGATTTCGTTACTCTGTCGTATGTCATGAATAAGCTGACTTACGCAAGATGTTTTACTTGCCAGAGTGTTACTTACTGTACTTCGATGTAATAATGCTGCACTATTGCATTATTTGGAAATAATTCTATTGTGTTGAGCATTTTATATGCAAATACCTTATGAGGAGAAAAAAACCCCACGTAATCTTGTTTTTTACATAATTCATTCCTTCACTTCTTTGAAAATTATGTCTTGTTATAAAATCACTTCCACTAACTAGTGTTGCATCACCAGTACCCGACCACGAATATGCGTTCCTGGGAAGGAGAGGGTGACAGAAACAAACACCTACTCTAATGTGTCATTAGAAATCAAACAGACCTAAAACTCGCTTCTGCTTGCCAGTGCTCAGATCTTCTAAAAGTCTGTCTCCGGCAGCGAGACCAAGGATGCATCCAGATTACGGAAACTGTGATTGCATACAGACAAAATATCATTGAACAATTTAAGATTATAGGTTTGCATTGTACTCACATAGCTGTTTGTTTATGTATTGGATTAAAATCTTCATTTTCCACCTCTGTTTGCTCAAACAAAGTGAGTACTTAGATCAGCTAAACAGAGTTCTCCATTCATTTCCACTGGCTGTATCCTTTGTGCGTTACATCCGCTTCTGTATAAACCCGCTCTTTGTTTTGTTTTGAGGTGCCGCTTCAGGCTTTATCAGGGAACAAGTGGCAATCTATAATATCTTCAAAAGTGGGATGGATAAAATAGCAGTAATCTGATACTGACACATAAAGGTCACGGAAAGGCACCACTGAAACTCCCCCCGGAGCGAGATGGGAATAGCTGCCTTCGGAAAGGCACGCTGCCTACGAAGGGAGCCTGCGTTTGTCTTTCAGTACCGAGGCTTTGGTGGTTTTTTTTTTTGAAGTGTCTATTTTTGGTAAGTTGAAGTAGTCACTCTGCTTTGTCGAATGGCAGTGGAGGCTATACGTAGGTGTTAAGTATGTTACTCTTAGCGTCCTGTTAGCAAAATGACCTTTTAAGTTCCCGTTTACAGTCAACAGAAATCTTTCTGGTTATTGACAGCACCAGACTTTGACATCCTGAACATCGTTTACAGTTTGCTACTCTCTTGGTCATGCAGTCATTTCCTTTGGACACAATACCGGGGTATCGTGTCCTACATAGTTTGTCTTGTCCTGTGCAAGTTCCCTGGAAAGAAAAGAGATTTGCACTTGGGTTTAAAAAATAAATATGAATCTCCGTAGGGCTCTTTCCGTTGACTTGGCCGTGGCCTTTAGGCTCTCACAGAAAAACTTTTAAAAACCCTGCTGGGGGTTTAAGCCATGTGACTCCTGTTGATATTATGAGATTTACAGTGCGTAAAACCCACACGGGACTGACTCCTTACTCTGCATTGCACGGCGTTTCTACAGTCATCTGGGTGTACGGGTAACGCACGTCGTGTAAATAAATAGAATGAAATTTTTTTTTGCCTTCTGCCAAACACACTGAAATCGTAACTCTCATACGTAGTCTTCGTGGACTTTAATGGAGTGTTAACATGAAAGCCTACTTTCTCACCCTTTGCTGTATTCAGGTGTGGAAGCAGATGATAAAACCCATTATATCCTCTGAATTATTCTTTTCCGATGTGTGTGGAGGGCGTTTGACCATATGCCTGTCTGGCTTGGGCAGGCAGTGTTCTTTCAGCCATCCTTCCTCTTTTTCAGCTGGGGAAACGTGTGGTGTAGCTTTTTTTTAATTTCCTTGCAAGGAATGCATCGGTCCCTTTGTTCTTTTAAAAACTTATCTGATAGAGCTTCTCCCCACTTGCACTTTTTAAAAAAAATGAATAAGTTAAACTGGTGCAATATTCCTTTATAGAAAATACCTTTGTAAGGCTCTTCACCCACAGTGAGTTTTTTTAGGAAATTACCTTGCACATACTTACATTTATACTTGAAGAACTATTTGTAAGCAGCCAAAAATAACATTTTGATGAAATAATGAATTAGGATTGTGTACAACTCTTAATACCTTTTCCAGTCAGGTCTGTACCTTTTTTTAATTAAAAAAAAAAAAACCCCAAAAACAAGAACAAACCACCTTCAATTACGTTCAGATTCTTGTTGGGCCTGAAGTCCAAAGTGGCAAAATCTCAGCAATAATTTCTCTTGCAACTTCTTCGCATTTGGGATGACATCTCAGGGGAACGTTCTGTGATGATCTTGCTATCCAGTGCATCAGAAATAATACAAGAACAGAATTTAGTTGTAGTACGCAGACAGATAGCATTGCAGAACAAGAACAAACAGCATTTCCACATGTGTATAAAAGTAAAATGGCAGCAAGTAGGTGTTTATCATAACGTTACCTGTAATCTGGGATAAAATAAGTCATAAAAGCCACACCTAGATGCTGGTATGTGTTCATATCCTTTGTGTATGTTTGAAGTTCATAACACAGCACAGGCATACTGTAGCAAAAAGATTTGCTATGAAAAATAGATATGTGTGTGGGCATAAAATAGAGTTTTCAGTATTATTTTGACATTTTATTTTTAAAGTCATGTAAGGTTATGGAAAATTTTGCAAAAATAATTCCTTTACTTTAGAAGTTTCCATGCAGAAGTTGAATAAAGAAGATATTTTAGAATATGGTTCATCAGTTAGTGCAACAGATACATTTCCCTGAGCACCACATGGCCCGGATCAAAGCGTCTCATGACTTGGATCAGTGCAGCCAAATCATTACGTATTGATTGGAATCCCACTGAAGGATTAACCCCTTAGTGCTCATATGATTTTTTTTCTTTAACCCTGGTTTCAGTAGTTATAAAGCTCTGTGACGTTCTTGCCAAATCTTAGCAAGGTTAATAGCCCCCACTCACCTGAGAAATCCTTTGATTACATGGTTTCTTTTTTTATTATGGATTTTGGATTTGAATATAGTGGTGAATCTTCTTTATTGGGACATAAGGTGGCTGTACTTGTGCAAAGAAACAGCAGGTGAGAGGAGGGGAAAACCAAACAAAGTGAAAACCAACCAAAAAAAAAAAAAAAAAGCCCAGTAAATAAATAACATGGTGGGAAAGCCAAGGCTGGAAACTTGGTGCTCTTCCTCTTTCTCTAGCGATGAGGAAAGCCTCAGGTCCGGTTGTATTGTGTTATAAGAATACACTGCTGCATGGAGATGACTTTTGTTCCTGATGAAGTTGAATTGTAAATATGCAGTGTTCATAAATTTCGTAGCAAAATATCAAGCAGGATATTAAGCAGGTCTGTCAAATGATTTCTCCCCCGTCCATGTTAATTTAAATTCTTTACAAAGCTTTTAATTAATGAATGAAATGTAGGAGGATAGCTAAGTGAGAATGACATGTTTCGCACTGCAAATGGTATTTAATTCTGTTTTGAAAAACCATGGGCAGAGTCAGGTGGGTACCGTGAGATGTTCAGGATGTTTCAGGATCTGTTGTTTGCTGCTCTTAAGAGTCTTTGTGAAGATTAATTGGCACGGTACCTTCAGTTACGCCACTTTTTCTCTTTTCTCTTTCTCTCCTCCAGTTTATCCCATGAGGAGCACTCACACAGCCATCCGCTCTATGGACATGGCGTATGCAAATGGCCGGGCTGTGAAGCCGTATGTGAAGACTTCCAGTCGTTTCTAAAGTAAGGATGGTTTTTTTGGCACTCGCATTGTACAGAAAGCATGCCCTGAAATTTTGTGTGCTCTCACTCACTGTGGGCCTGATGCAAAGCCCATTGAAGTCAACAGAGAGCTCCCTTTCACTTCAGTGGCTTTTGGATCAGGCTCAAGAACGTTTTAACAGGGGATAGTAAATTAGCCCCATGGGGAAAGTATGGTCTTGCTCAGTGTATTACTGTAAAATACAGTGTTTGCAGTTTCGTAGCTTTTTTTTTAATTTGTTTAAATAATTTTTAAGTTGCAGTATTGATAATGTAAACAATACAACCTTGATTTAACCTTGATTTCAGTTTTATTTAGAAATTTAGTCTTAAATTAACTCCATAATTGAACAGAGAATTGCAGAACATCACGTGAAATTTAATTTATGTCAAATAAGTAACTAATGAACAAAGTCTACACTACTAAAAATAAACTATAATTATATTAATTGGGCCCCTGCAGTTTGCTGCAGACCTTTCCTTGCTGCCAAAGAACACAGTTTTACACGTTGCATAAACAGTGCATTATGGACTAGTATGTGGTAATGCGTGCATCCCGATGTAGGGAAGGACAGGCAGAGCTCTAATAACTTACACATGGCTGCTCCACACCTAAACCATCAGCCTCACCCCTCCAAGCTGGAGCAAAAAGTGTTCCCATCACAGAAGGGTTTTCTGTCTGGGTAGATCACCAGGTACACATGTGCTTTGGGTGCATCCAGGTTCTTGCAGGTTTGAGCACTGATCTTTTCTCAAGTAGTGTGGCTGTTTGATTGTAGGATCAGAAAAGACCAACTGCCAAAGCAATGTCTATGGTTTAAGTGCACAAAGGGACAAATTCTGCTCTCATTTACAGTGGTGATCTCATGAAGTTAGTCCACATAAATACACTGGATTCTTCAGGAGGGTCAAGTAGGATTAGTCCCAAAATGTTCAGCTGTATCTATGCTTTCTGGGGCAGTTCCCTGGATTTTTATGTGAGGGAGGGAAGGCTGACAGCAAGCAGATTATGTTTGTTGGATGATGTTAGATGATACAGACAGGTTTTTGCTCCAGAAGAGAATGGGCCGATTCTGCTTCCACTGGCAGAACTCTCCTGGATTCAGTAGGAGCAGCACTGGTCCTCTTAAAAATGTATGTTACACATAAGGAATGGTACAGTAATGAGAAGGTTCTCATTACAAGAGGATTACAAAATAAGAAGGTACTAGTCATAAATTTCCGTGAAGGGTGGCCTCATTTCTTTTAATTCATCCTGTTGTTCACTTAAGTGAAATAAATGCTAATCTCACCATACTTGCCAGCTCATTCATATTCATATGCCATACTATAGCATTTAGACCGTTAAGACAATTCTCATTTTTATTGCACTTAAAGCACGGAAAAGGTGCTGTGCTAGCCTTAGATATTGGAATAACGTGTGTAGTCAGATAAGGTCAGATTATGCCACCTTTGCTTCTTGTGCTAGTCCCCGGTTCCAGATTAGATCTGTTGGTTTCAGGAAAATTTCTTACAGAGCAGTGAACTGCTTGATGTGACCGTGCGTAGAAAATACAGCCCTTAAGTTGCACGGAATGGGGTAGAGGCAAGGTTGATTTTGATGGTATTTTGGAGATGTTTCAGTAAGTAGACCAAGTCTACCAGTTCACCTGGAGGAGATAGCTGGGGCAAACAATGGGTAGGAATAACCTGAAAACCATTACCCGCCCAGGCTGGACCTGAAGCAGCTCCATCTACTCCCAGCTCCAACAATTCTGGTTCTTTTATCACTCGCTTATCGTCAGTCCTTTTTTTTTTTTTTTTTTGCCATTGAAACCTTTCAACAGAAGTATTTCATGTGACTTTCTTAAACCCATCGGCTTGTGTAAATTTTCTCATTACCCAAATTCTGCAGTGTCCAGACAAAGTCTTATTGTTCAGAGAGATATTTAACCCAGAACGAATGCAGACATGAATGTCCCCGAGCAGCGTATTGACACTGTTAGGAAGCGCGCGTTGCTTCATGAAGTGAGACCATAGCCTTCCGTGTCTCCTGTGGAGCATCCGTCCTTAAAATATATTGCCGTTTATCAGAATTCATTACTCAATGAAAAGATAACAGGTAGATGCTTGAAGTTTCTTCCTGGTACTTGTCTAATCTGTGAAGCTCTTTCGACAGTCCCCTCAAGAGAAAAGCTCTTGTTTACCAAGTGAAATAAGCTCGTGTATCAATTGAGCATTGCTTAATTTCACTTACCTCGCTAAAAAAGCCTGTTAGAAAAAGCAAAGAGGAGTTACATGTGGAATGAAAGCTCTGTGTGCCACTGAAATGATTCTACAGTTAAGGGAGAAAAAAGGACTCACAGGTCTAAAACATGGTTCATTTCTTTTCCTCCTGAGGAAGAAATATCATAACTGTTGGTAAATCAAAACCAGAGATTTGACACTTTTCTGTGATCGTTCTGTAGTGTTTGTTCCCAAGGTGAGGTACACCACAGGGCCCTTGATTTCAAAGATAAATACTGTACAAATAACGATCCTAGTTGTCTTTCACTCACAGCCAACAGGAGGATGCTTATCAGAACCAGCAGATACATGAGCTATTGTACGCATCTATTTCCCTATTTCTTTCTGAAATAAGTTGCAATTTTAGCATTTTGAGTTTTTTTTTTTTCTTTTTTAATCTATCAGCCATTGGTTATCATGTGATGCAGTATCAGTTAGAGCTAACTGATAGCAGCAGGGGCTGCTGCTAAGCCTAATGAAACAGTAGCGCCCTGCGTGCTCCAGAATACTCCCTGAGCCTAAACCCAAAACCGAGCCCAAAACCAAAACCGAGCCCAGTCTCGCCGTGCTGACCTGCCGGCCCTCTGCCAAGCTGCGCGAGGAAGGTGAGGGCCGGAGGGTGCGCAGGCGTCCTGCGTGTTTAGCCAGGGCCCGTCTCGCAGGCAGCAGCGAAAGGAGCAATTAGCAGCACAGAGCGACTTTCCTTCAAAATTGACTGTATCCTTGATTTGATTTGCATGCGTTTAGAGACCGTTGCAGCTAGAAATATATACCTCTTCTACCGCAAGTTGTTCAGGAAATCCCTGTGCGAGGGAGGGCGGCTTATTCAGCAAGGAATCCAGGCATCCAGAGCAAAAAATGAAGAAGACTGAGTAGGGTTTTATTCCCTCCGCCACCTTTTTTTTTTTTTTTAATTTGATTGTGGTTTAGAAGTGCTTAATCATGGCTGTACCATTTTCAAATCAAATATATTCTCTAAAGGAGGGACACAGACCTTTGGAGAGATCTTGCAATCCTGTATTGCACTGATGCTAGTAATCTGCTTCATGTGAATTTAACTTTGATGAAACGAAGGGGAGTTTATGTGAAAGAAACTACTAAGTGCACTCTGTAATGTTTTCACAAGTGTTTTTATCATGGTAACATCTTGTTTACTTTAGTTGCCTGCCTAAAACTACTTGGAACATGTTAAGAAAACATTTCGAGAAAGCTTCTACAAAGAGGCTTTTGTTTAGCAGTAACTGTGAGACTGCTCAGCTCACAAAGGTGTTAACTTTCAACCCCTTAAGCACTTCCACATGAAATTCCAGCAACTATGTTTGTGGTTTTGGAAAAACAAAGTGTATATTAAAGAAACCAGGTATATGCTAATACATGTTGAAGTAGGCCGGAAATCGTAAATTGTTTCAAAGGCATTAATTGCTATCATTTGCATGTCCAAATGTTCTGCAGTGAAATCATCTGCCGTTAGCACAGCAGAGACGTTTTAATCGGAGAGGTAGCGAGGGCAGAGAAAAGGCTAGTCTGTGGATGTCTCTTTAGGTTCCTCAGTTCCTGGCAGGCCCGGTTAAACGGCCCCGGCCCTGAGGCGCGGCTGCTGCCGCCCGGGGCGGGGACGCACCCGGAGCCCCCATCCCGCTGACGGCGGGGACCCGCCTCGGCGACACCCGCCGACATTTTCCTTCCCGAGAGCCCGCCGCCCGCTGCCAGCCCGCCGTTTCCCCTTCCCGCCTTCCCGCTGACCCCTCCCGCCTGGCCGGGGCGGCCCCGATCCCACAGTGCCCTCTAGCGCTGCCGCCAGGCCCCGGAGCGGGGGACAGGCCCCGCTTCGGCCCGGCCGCGGCCGAGCCCACCGCGTTCCTACTTTCACACCCGTGCCCGCAGATTTTTTTACTCTCGGGCTGAGCGTTCGGGTTTTCTCGCAAAACATCTCCGCCACGAGCGAGGCGGGTATTTTTGCACATGGCGTGAACGCAGCCAGGCACATCGCGTTTTAGACCTTAAGGTGCTCTTAGTTGATGCCTCGCGTTATAATTTCCGGTGTGTAATCGGAAAGCATTACTTTGAGAGGCGAGGATCATCTTTGTTTCACACTTTTATTGACACTGTCTACCGTATTACTGCGATGTCTAAATGGTAAAATTTATTATTAGCAATAGTGTCACAAAAGTCTGAGACAGCGATTTTCCTTTCAATAAAAGTAGTTAAAAACC
>NC_141565.1:18402500-18485000 GCF_036417535.1 Chlamydotis macqueenii | reverse complement strand
CTACTTTTTCCTTTTTGTTTATCCATTTCACTAAATGATTTTCTGTGTATTGTTACAGACATCTCAACAGTGAGCATGCGCTGGATGATAGAAGTACAGCCCAATGTAGAGTACAAATGCAGGTTGTACAGCAGTTAGAGCTACAGGTAAAATAAAATTTATTTTAATATTACCTCAGTATTAATCAAATCCAGTTCTTGACAGCAATAAAAAATGAGTTCTGCTTTTCCCCCTATGATTGAAAGCCAGCTTTCAAAACCTTCTTGTAGTAGTTTTTAAAACCGTCAAAAGAAACTGCAGCTTCATTTCCTCTTTTCTAAACCGTAACTTGAAAAGAAATAGGAAACTTAAACAGGCTGACTGATTGGAAATCCATCAGTATGTATCTAATGCTTTTTGTACTCACCGGGGGGGGCGGAGGGCGGCGAGCGGAATACGGTCCCCTTCATTTAGAATTGTTGGTACACGGGGGAAATGGTTGATGTTTATTTCAAAACGCTGCATGACCTGGCTTGTTTGGTGGTCTTTCATATACTAACACTCTCCATGTATTATTATTATTACTACTACTATTATTTTTTGCCATTTGTAGCAAATGAGTTTTTTAAAAGTGCCAAAAGGGGGTAAATTGGAATATACTGAATGCGATGCGAAGGTATGACCTGTTTGTGTAACTGCCTTTCCAAATGCTTTTGAGCCCTTTCTGTCTCCCTGCACCTCGCAGCTCTGGCTGGGCGGCTTTGACAGTGTGTCTGTGTAGGCAAGAGGTTAGCAAAGAAGGGGAAATTAAAACAATGTTGTACATTATATAGTTACCAGCTATTGAAAAACCTATTTTGTATGCAAGGCAGCAGTGTAGAGATATATGGAAAGCCTTGGGCTAAGTACAGAAGATAATTACATTTGGAATTTTACTGAGTTAAGTCATTTATAGCTTCAAATAGTTGGAGAGAAAAATCAGCAAAAACACACTTAAACTTCTTGTTGTTACTTTTCAAGATAAGCATTAAAAAAAATGCCTTTTATCTTCTTATCTTACAAATTACCCTTTTTCTTTCATAGATATTTCCTAAATTTTACTTTCAGGAACACGCTGGTCATGACACTCTTTCACTATTAGCTGAAGCAATATAAACTATTTTAATACAGGTTTTATAAAAATGAAACTACCAGTCATAAAATATCAGAGTCTTGCGGAAAATGTTATGAGAAATGGTCCGTTATTTTAGCAAGTTTCTCAGGAATTAGAAAAAAAAAAAGATCTGCAGTCTTCCTGGTAAACTCAGATATGAGATAATCTTTTACCAAGATGCAGTGCTACTCAGGCTGAAGGTAAATCTAGATTTTTCAGTTACAGTCAGCTTGAAAAGCATTCATCCGTGTCTCTTGCGACCACTGGGAATGGCTGTGCCTGGAGCGACAGGAGGATGCCCCCTGTTAACAGCCGGACAGAGCAGAGATGATACTTGCTTACCACTTTTCCATAAGCCCTTGGCAATATTTTTGAAAGATTTGTCAGTGGTGCAGTCTACTAATTGTTGTAATTGACTAATAGTTACAGCTTCACACCCGTTCAGTGCTGGGGAATACCTCTTAGCTTAGAGTCATCGTGTGGGGAGGCACCAATAAGGTCCCTGAGACAAGAACGTAATTTCAAAGTTGTATGAGGGCCAAAAGGTTCTGCATTTGTTTTTAAGAATCATACTAGCACAGTAGATAGGATGAGCAGTAGGCTTAATTTAGACAGGGATGTTGATAAGAGAGTGAGACCATCTGTGCGTTGGCCAGCAAGGACAGATGGAGGAGAAGGGTGGTCCTGCTTCTGAGGCACACCTGTAACCCCCTCTGCTCTCTCTCTTTTCAGCCTACATATCAGTCCTCTGATACTTTAAAAAAAAAAAGAAAAGACAATTACCTAAATATGTACTAGGATTTGTCCTCCAGTGCCTTGTTTGTCTGGGTGTGACCTGTTTTTGCACAGAATCATAATAAAACAAAAGTCTGGCCCAATAGCAGGGTTTTCAGTGATGTGGTCTGCAGCGCCCAACGTGTTGTAGCAAGAGCAGTTGGACCAAGACCATTGACCCAACACTCTTGCAGTGGAGCAGTTACCAACGGAGTGGTAACAGCAAGCCCTGAGGCTGACTCTCTGAATTCTGTGAGCTAGATAGGAGAGGGACCCGGAGCCTGTCCTGCCAGACCCACAGGGCTCAGCACTGACCAGAAGCTTTTCTTCTGTTGGAGCTGTGAAGGTACCATGCTGTTGAGGGTCCTCCACCATGGCAAGATCTAAATGCTGCAGCATTTCATGCATGTATAAGCCCCATCGAGGCAGCAGTAGAATTTAAAAAATTAATTCCGTGGGATGCATTTCAGATTTTGAGTGTGATGGACGCAAATGCAAGCCTTTATTTTCTTCTTTATGCACTTATTTATTCTATGCACAATACTTTTATCATTGTCATAGACAGAGATAAGTGTAATGTCTTTTAAAGAAAGTCATTTTTTAATGAACTTTTTTGAAAAAAACAGGTCAGATGTGTTTTGTGTTTGATTGCAAATGCCCCTTTGCAGAAGTATCTCAAAGCTTTGGTCTCCGCATTTCCATCACAAACATACTTAAAATATCACAGACAAGGTAGAGGTCTTCTCATATTTCGCTTTGTTTAAACCATCTTGACATGATCATTTGTTGCCATTGTACATAGTGAGAATTGGGCTGCTGGGTAAAACACAAACACAGGAACATATCCCTATCCTTAGCTAGATCTTAGCTGGAATAGGACATCCATTTTGTAGCACCACCTTTGAGTGGATAAACATTTCAGGACAGCAGCAAGGCTATGATAAGTTTTAAAAAATATCTCCCAGTGGGAGAACATGAAGACAGCTGGCCATTTTCAGTGTAGTGAAAGCACTGCTTGAGCCTGTCTTCCTAAAGCATCCACTGACACTCTTGAATCAAAAGTGGATCCTAAACCTTTCTAGTGCACAGCCCTAGGCATGTAACGAGAGAGGAGTCTACATCTTGGTTGTCTCTTGCGTTGCCCATGACTGGCTTCCTTCTCCTTTGTTGCTGATTTGTCCAGAATCCTGCTGCTGAAGTCATCTCTCCTTGTTGATGTGGCCATGTTGCTCCTGTTGAACGCCCTCGCTGGGTTTCCATTTTCACATTCCTCCCCCTTGCCATTATTTTCTCTCTGTTTTTCCTCCTGTGCAATCTCTCCATCATCTGTGCATAATGCCTTCTCCTCTCTTGCTTCTTAGTCACCAGACTCCCATGCTGCCCCCTCGCCCTGAGCCCCTTCTGGCCTGCACTTTCCTTCCCTTCCCTCTCCTGCCTTTCCTACCTGTGCGGTTTTAGGATTTAACCTCTCCGGGGCAAGGCAAGTGTCTTGGTGTCCAAGTTCGCAAAGCATGTACCTTACTCTGGATGCGTTTTCCGTTGAACCGCAGTTAGACGCTTGCATCATGGTTGTACCTTACAGAGGTGAGGGAAACCTCACAAAATGAGGTTTATCATGAAGAACTGGGTGGCCATCTGAAAACTCCCATCATACAGAGCTTTCTGCATGGATATAGGGAAAAAGAATGAGGCTTCAGATGGGACTGTGTTACAGTCCTCAGGCCCCCTCTACAGAGCAGATCCTTTCATATGTGACAGAGCAGTCCTTGCCCAAGAACACCATCAGTAGATCATGCCATTTTCCTGCATGTCTACTAATAATCCCCATTTCTGGACCATCTGCACTCCAGAGAGTGCCACCAGCGAGAATTTGCTTCCATCGGTGGCCGAGCAAAGCTCTCATGGTTTCTTTTGTATGACCCCACTGACTGGAGGGGCTACAAGTGACATTCTAGTTTTATATCACTACTGCTTCCTGACCTAAGGGAAAAACAGTTTAAAGAAATTCTTCAGATTTTTTTACTTCTCTTCAGTGCTTTGAAACTGAGAGACCTCTATTTTTCATAATTTAAACTCCTGCCTAACTGGGTGAGTGTTTGAATTCCTAGACTATGACAAAATGCTAGCGTGTGTCTGCCTGAAATGTCGAGAGGATCTTTAATAACCTCCGTCCACCAGAAACGGCGTTAAAAGCATTGCTAAGCTGGTGAGTGAAAACACTACAAACAAGGACCCCAGCCGTTTGGAGGGAGGTGCGCTGCTCTGTTTCGCCGTGGGGGCCCGGAGGAAGCGCTGCAGGGTGTGCCCCGTGCTGCCCGGGTGCCTTTGCCTCCTGCCGCTGCGCTGGTGCAGGCAGGAAGCTTTCAGGTGCCTGCCTTTTATTTATTTTGGCTAGAGGATGTTGTTCTCTTGCAGTAGCCTGCAGACCAAAATTTAATGCACAGATGACCCCGCCAAGCAGCCCGTGTCCCCAGCAACTGCTACGAATGAGAGATTGCACAACAGAGCTGTCCTGAGAGCACAACTATTTCTCAGTTTTAATTTGTTTTGTGTGAAGCACGGCAGCTTAGGGGTGAGACCTCTCCTTTCTCTGAAGAGGTCCTCAGAGGACTCTCGGAGGGAAGAGTTTCTGCTGCAGCGCTACGATAAGAGCCCGTCGCTGCCCTTTGGCTCTTCTGTGAAGTCCGGCGCAGATCTTGGTGATGAGATTGCAGGAGATCTGCTGCAGGTGTCAGGTTTTTTCTCTTGTCACTGAGAATTTTGATCGAGAAAAGAGCAGCTGTTTGAAAAGCCCAGTGTTTTTTTGCACTTCCAGAGCATGCAGTGGTGACACCATTTTTTTTCCTTTATTTAATGCCTCTCTTGGAAACCTGTGTGCCAAGTTTTATCCCATCATGACGCCTTTCTGGCATGGTCAGAAACCCCTTGCCTCGCGAAGAGCAAGGCAACCTTGACTGTAAGGTTGTGAATGGGGATTTATGACCAAGTCTCCTTTTATATATACACTTAGCCCAGCTTTACTGCTACAAACAGATGACAATGATAAGGTGGGCAGGTTGTTTAAAGTTTTACTGGAATGTGAGCAGAGTTCTCCTCTTGGCACCAGGGATCTTGTCTAAAGCAAAAACTCAGCTCTGCAAAAATTGTCGTTTGTAAGAACCTGATCCTGCTGGAAACAAGAGCCTTTATGTTGGGCTTGTAGGTTAATAACACCCCTTTTTCATAGCATTATTTCTTAATATCTTTCCACTGTATGGTTTTTTTGAAGAGCAGCTGGAAAAAGTCCTATTTGCACATAGAAAAATTTCTTGTTTAAAAAAATAATGAGATTTATTGTCTGGTCAGTGCCTTCTAAAGGCATTGAGAAGCCGTTCTGGCCAAGGATGTGTACGGTGTGATCCTGAGACACCAGGTTGGTGCAGTTCTCAACCAAAAAATGTAGGAGATGTCCAGAGCAGGAGCTTTGCCCCAACTCTTGGACATGATGTGACCAATGAGAAAGGGTGATAGAATTGGTCCTGTGGTGTTGGGTGCCCTGAAATAAGGGCTCTGGGGTGGTTCCTAACGCCCCTAGCCTTTCCCACCCTGCTGCCCTCAGGCATATGCCAAAAAGATGCTGGCCACTCGCACTGCTGCTCCTGCCCCACGCTCGAGGTGCCCCTGTTCCAACCTGGCAGCCCAGGGTGACCCGCCGAGGGCCTGTGTCACTTCCTCAAGTAAGAGCAAGGTGCTTCCTAGAGCAGAGGCCGCCCGCCATGCCGCGCGGAGGTGCCTCGTGTGGTTTAACCACCGCTGTCTCTGTGCTCGCTGCACATGCCGCAAAGCCTGAATGTGACGTAAAAGCCAGGGTCCATTTGTGCCTCTTGTTTTTTGGTCTGAAAGGAGGCAAACGCATCTCGGAGCCATGGCCTCACTTGCTTTCTGCTGTGCCTCCTGAGCTGGAGTGGGGCTGGTTAATAAACATGATTCACTGTTGTCTTTTAGCTGTCAGGGCTAGAGTGAAGCTCTTGGTGCCGGCAGGTCTAGCTCTTCTCACTCGAGGGCTAATGCATTTTGCTTTGGGAAATAGTGACACCCAGTACCACGCGTTAGCTTTACCTCACGATAGACCATATACAATTTCCAAACTACTCAGCAATAAAACTCTTCTGTCTCATGCCTCGGTGCCAACTGTTTAATTAGGAATAAGCAGTGGCTGGGTTTTATTTGTATGAGTAACAGAGGATATATTTTTTTTTTTCTCCCCTCCTTTCAGCTTGCAAAAGATAAAGAGCGCCTGCAAGCCATGATGACACACCTGCATGTGAAGTCAACTGAACCAAAAGCCACCCCTCAGCCCGTAAGTACCAAACTTGTGCCAAAAGCAAACAAAACCTCACAACAAACCTCTCTTTCCTGTTCCCCCCGGAGTGCATGATGCGAAGCGCAGCCTGCTTCGGGGCTGGTCGCAGTGAGGAGATGCAAAGCTCTGCTTTGCAGGAGGCACCACCACAGGCACCCGGGTTTCGAGATCCCAGTTTCTTCAAGGGAGTTTGAAAGAAGTTTTGCTCTAAAGCTGATGCATTGGGCCTTTTTCTGACCTCACCTGCTAACCTGTAAGTCGCTTTGCATCAGTCTGACTTGCATGAAATCTTAGGAGGTGTTAGGAAGGAGATGTAATTAAATTATATTTAGTATATTTATTTTGCTTTCTCCCTGTCTGACAGACATTTACAGTAGAAGAGACTCTAGCTGCACGTTTTGATGATAATCACGATTACCTAGTATCAGGTTTTACACTGCTGAAACTGAGAAGGGAAGCCTTCTCCACTCCAGCCTGTCCTTTAAAAAAGGGGGTGCAGGGGTAGCAAGCAGCTTGGCAGCCCAGGCCGACTCGTGGGTACCCCTAAAGCCAGGCAAGTCCACCGTCTCATTCCCTGGCCAAAATGACTCTCAGCTGTTGTTTTCTCGCAGTCTCCTAACGCTGAAAATCTTCCTTGGAGCTTCCAATGATTATCCAAAATGGAGAGAGTGCTTTGCTTCTTGATTTTAAGATTTGTAAGATTTAAAGGTACACTGGCTTTATTTGATTCTACTTTGAGTCATTGTGTGAAAGTTAATTGAGCGTTGACAATCTATAGTTAGTACTAGCAATTTTAATCAATATGCAATGATGCAGCATAATGACAAAGTATTGGTTTATCTGTTTTGACTTATTTTTTTGCTATAAATAAAGCAAACACACACCCATATATGTGTGATTTATGGTGATAGAAATAAAAAGGAGTCAGACTATTAACCCAACAAATATGGTAGCCTGCCAAGATGCAGTTGGTAGACAAAATTAATGTCTGAAACAGAACACATTACAGAGATAGAGAACATAAAATCATTAAACACTTCGCACACCCAGTTTTACTAGAAAAGGAATTCTCAGTTTCCATGTAGTTGGAAATAAATGGCTGCAGAAGTGCATAGGGAGGCTACTAGACAGAAAATTGCAGGCTATTCAGCAACACTGGAGCAGATGTCAAAGTCAACAGGAAATTTCGGTGCCTTCTTGGAGAGAGTTGAGTGGTAGGTATAAACCCTTCCATTTAAGCTGTTGAGGTGCCGTAAATTGCTTGATCCAGTGGATACCAGTCCTCTAGAGTAGAAACTACTTACAGTGTCTATAAAAATAGCATTCTTCTAGTTCCTCACATCCATCTCAGCCTGAATGCAAATGCTTCAGCGCATTGTTGGCAAAGTATATAGACCCAACAGAATGGGGAGGAGGTTTGGTTTCTATAGCTCTTACTGGATTAAAAATTAAAACAGCGGAATAATCTGGGAGTCTCAAAGCACTCTGCCTTGAGGCCTTTCATAACAGCGGTGCCCCTCAGGAGGAAGGATTACAAACTAAAGGGAGGAAATCATAAGAAGGCAAGCAGCGTTTGGCAAGGCAGCTCGTGATCGATGCTCGGCCGCGGAGGGCAGGAGGCTTTTGCGGGTGTTGTAGGCTATGGAGATACCAGGCGGTGTCGCCATGAAGATTAGTGGTAACAGCTAATAAACAGGGAAAAGCAGTGGAGAAAAAAAAAGTGAACGCGGGGGGAAAAGGGCTGTCTTGATTAGTATTAAAAATGTTTTACATTCTGGAAAATTATAGCTTTGTTGGGGACCTCCTACTAAATTTATTTTTAACTGCTCTATTGAAAATTCTGTACCACTAGTCAACATTATCTCTCAGTTGCTCAGCACAGTGTTTCTTTATTAAAAGAAATAGGCATGAATATTTTTGACTGAAAAATTAATAGCTTTTGAATTCATACACAGCAGGTTTTCTTTTGCAAAGAAGTCCAATATCGCTGCACAGCACTTCTATAACCATTTATTTAGAGTCCAAGTCAAACCTTTGACAGCTAGAGCAGTGTTACAAGCCAACATAAAGAACTCCAAGATGTAAACCAACAATAGGCAGTCTGTGTGAGGTTTGCCATTGTCAAATACATAGATTGTTTGGATTAGTTTATGTAAATGTACTGTTGTATTACCCTTTGGAAAAAAAAAAAGATCACATTTGTGTATGAAAAGTGGTTTCGTTCACAGGCAGCATTATAAATTCCTTATCCTTTAACTTACATGTTAGAAGTAAAAATTGGTGCCTGACAGGCCTATATTGTGTGGCACTCTGTTGTTGGATTGAAACTGCCTTCTTTTCATTTATTGAAATATAGAAAAATTTATTATAGATACCATCTGATAAATCAGAAATTATTAAAATATGTATAGGTGAAGCATTTGAAAATTAATTATAAAATGTAGAAGTATAGTGTTTTGCATAAATTGTGCTTTCCTAGTGAAAAAAATACACAGGCACGGCATAGACTGTGCTAGACCCTAGTCCTTTTAACTCAGTGGGATAGGACTTTGGTAAAAAGATCTGATGACCATTATTGCAGTGTAAAGTATTCTTTGCATCCAGTAATTAATTTTTTTTTTTTGCCAACATAACTAATGCAAGGTGTATATTAGAATTAATGTATTACGGTACATCAGTGATGGTAAAGGAAAGAGCGGCTGCGAATCCAAACGTAGCAGTGAACTGGGATTTAAAATTACAGCCTTTTCATGACTGAGGAAATGTTTTTATTCTGCCTAGAGGATCTTAATGCTTGTTTTTAAACTATTTTGTTACTGGCAGGCAAAATCGGTGACCGAGCTGCTCGCCACATGTCTGTGTTAACCATGTGCCATTTGTAGTCCGCACTGACCATTGGTACCATCTTTGCCTTTTGGGCTTGAGGCAGCAGCTGAGCAGGTGATTTTGGTCCAGTTGGACCACAACCAAGTTCTTGGTGGTTTTGCATCGATTCAAAACTTGGGTTTTGATTCAAAAAGGGTTTCTTGTCCAGTCTAGTCCATCCATCACATCCCCACCTTTGGGTGACTTGAGCTCCTTGCAGTGGTTTTGACCACCTCCAGGGGCGGTGGAGTGGCCCGTGCATTTCACTACACTAGTCCACCAAGATATCTGTTCAGTAAAGCTCTTTAGTCCTGTTAAAGCCGATGAGATTTAGGCACGTTCCTATGTAGTGTGGTGGCAGATGGCCTAAAGCGTTGGCGGACGAGTATGCACCTGGGGAGGTCGCTGTTGATGTCTGGTGTACGGCAAAGGGCAGCTCTTGCCCTGCTCCTGGGGGAGCTACTGGGCAGAGAGGAGGGTGGCCGGGGAAGGAGAGCACATCAGGAGCTGGGGCAGTGCTACCTTTAAAAATGTCCCACTTCATAATTTAAATGCCCGACAGTGGAGTGCTTTTTAAAAGAAAAATGGAAGTATCTCGCAGTTTAACACTTGGAGAACACAAAGTTGTTCCTATTACTGCTACGCATGTTGGTGAGGCTAAAGGCCCTGAACAGTGAGAACAAAGCTGTCCGTGAAGGAGTATGCTGTGACATATTTTTGCAAGGTGAATTTTTTTTTAAGGTAAAAAAAAAAAAAACAAACCATCCCCAAAACCCCACAACATAAAAGCCAGATTTCTCGAGAATTATCATTCTGGATTTGCTATTAAGATACCTTCCCTTACATGCTATTTTTATTGGTGTTAGTGATCAGCATAATAGGTTGAAATGGAAATGTGCTTTCTTTTGGGGGATTAACTAACATTAAAGTTCATAGGAAGGGAAGCAAAAGGAAAAAGCATCAACCAACAAGTAAGTCTGCATACTAGGTGCTATAGCCATCTTTTAAAAATAGACAGAAAACTTTTAAAGAAACTTTTGGCACTTTAAATAAAATGCACAGTTAGATATCCCTTCTTTAATGTATTTTTTTTACCCTAACCATAGCAGTTACGATTGTTTTGAAATACTGTTTTTAGCAACTGTAATAACAAAGCATTTAAAAAAAAATAGTCTTTTAACTGTTGAGGTAATGACTGAGCATTTTAGCTGCTGTCGCCGTACTTTACAGTTTGAAAAAATAATGATACGCAGCAATAAAGAGAGATTCTCAAGCACAACAAAAGCTGTTTTTATATACTGGTTTTCATTAAGTCTCACTCCTCAGCTTCAGTTTCCTTAGTGTTCCTGCCAATAACAACACCTGCTAAGTGATTGCTGCCTGCCAGGCTCTGCATCTAATACACTGATGTGTCCAGGCTGCAACAGGAGAGGAAGACACAGCATTTAACAAAGTTTTAGGTCCAGCCTTAGCTATCTCTCCCACTCTCGGTGTCAAGAAAAGGAGTCACTGCTCCAGAGCATTTCAGTCACAGGAACTCAGTGCAGATAAATCCTCAGCCCTCGTTGGGACTGGAGCAGCAGCATCCATCACAGAGGAGTCACTGCCCTGCAGCAGTGGGTATGGCCCCACCATGACACTTAAAAAAAAAATATATATATATATTCTTTCTTTTTTTTCTTTTAAAGGAATTTCAGGGGCTTTTTTTTTATATGCAGCTGCTATTGTCATGTAAAATGTTTACTCAAAAAGAAATCAGACTGAGCTCTGATGGGACAGCCACTTACTGGAAATCTATTTTATGGGGTGAAGGAGAGGGTTACCTCTCAGCCTTGTTTATATCTAAGAAAAAAAAGAAAATGACTCAGTCTTCACCTTTAATAGGAAGACATGACTATTTCTTGAAAGGGAAGGTTAATAATAAAATCCTAAGCAGGATATTGAATGCTGAAGCAATTACGGCATTTGTGTTTAAGTTAAAACAGTGTGAGGAACTGTTCTCAACAAACAAAACTGAAGCACCGAGGAAGGTTCAGTGATTTGAATTTGCCAAATTTTAGGACCTAAAACTTGTGAGGTTTGGTGCTTTTTCTGTTGTTGATCTTTTTCCTTCTTGTTTGGGGTTTTTTTGGTTGGGTTTTTCTTTTTTTTTTTTTTTTTTTTTAAAGGCTGGAGGAAATCCTCCCTCCCCCCATACCCAGCACAAACATTACAAAACCATTTAACTCTTCGGTGCTGGGGCTGTACTCTCTGGCGTACTTGGATAGTGCCCCGCGTTGTGCCTTATTGCGGTGGAAGAGTTCTTGCTCGTTAAAGCGCTAACTCTGTGACTTAGGCTTCCTCCCCTCTGACAGCAGTGATACCTCATCCAAAAAATTACAGTATGTGGGAAACGGGCTGTGTACAGAATACCAGCGCGAACAACTTTTCTAATCATAGTAACTTGTTTTTAAATAGAAAATGCAAACAGGGAGAAACGGTGTCGAGTTTCCATCAGGAAAAGAAACCCTCCCAGCCTGGTCCCTCCCTGATCTTTGCCCTGCACAGTCATCTTCGGCCGCTTTCACATTTCTGATTGATGCCAATATTAAGATTTAATAGTTTACTGCTCGGATTAGTACTTCAAGATGGCAACAAATCCAACACCATTCATAATTTGTTATTCTGCTCTAATTCACAACCGATTTTTCAGCCTCCATGCTATAGATGCAACAAAGAAAGCAGCGGTGAAGGTCTGTGGAGGGAACGCACAGTGTGTCACTTGTGTTTTGGTAACGGCGTCGGCAGGGATCGGACCCTGGCTAGAAGAGGAGAGAGTGTCATCACATAAAACACAGAAAAAAGGAAAAACTTCGCTAGCGATCGACAAGGTCGTGTTTCATTAACTTGTTGGTTCAGGCTTGCAAACGGTCGGTGGAGGTGAAACGCAGCAGACTCGCTGCGTTCCAGCTTTTTGTTCTCTCTTTCCTCACAGACTGCAGTCATGTTTAATTTGGAAACTGGGCTCCTTTGGCAAATTAGCAATTAGAACAATTTTGTGGGAATATGTATATGTGTCATTAGTTTTCCTGCAAATTAATAGCGAGAGCAGAGGTCAGGCAGAAATTTTCCACTTGACTGCAGCTCCTCTGTTGAGATTTGGCACTTTGTTTTGGAACGGCCACAGCTGCTCAAAGCCACAGTCTTCCTTTAGGAACTGTCTTTTAATTAGTTTACCTCATAGCCATTATTACAAATATTACTGCCTCCCCTCCTTGAAATAAAATTACTGTTTCTACAAAATATTCCGGTGACATCTTGCACCACTGCACATTGATGGTGGGGTCACTCGGATGCAGCGTTTAATCATTAGATCACCTCCATAAGCATCTCCTAATTAGAGTCCTTACAATACAATTTTATCTGGTAATTAGCTGAGATTGGCTGCTTCCTCTGTAGCTTATTAGTGGCAGCCCAGCAGTGGGTGTGAATCACAGTGTCATTTGTCAAGCCTGTTAAAGCCCCCCCCCTTTGCTCGTCCTCTTCTGTGTTTATTCCTAGTTGCTACCTACGCTGAAAAGCCTGAAGAAATTTAACTCGATTCAAATTCTTTAAGCAAGGAACACTGACCTTCTGGATCCTTTCTTGCTGTTTCTTAGTAGAAACAGATTAAATGTTGAGTTTTTACAGACTGAAAAAGGAAGGGGACTCTTTTGAAATGGAGTAGTTGGAGCCGTAATGATGAAGCAGGAGCAGTCATCTTTCCAACAGGAGGGCCTGGCTGCCGAGCCTGCGCTGGAGACGGGCACTCAGAATTGATGCGGATTTGCTCACAGTTACTGGACTGTTAAAATGTCCATTTAGAAACTGAGATAAAATGCAGTAGATTTAATTTCATGGTGAGACCTGTCAGTTGTACTATTATTATTGTCACTGGGCCTTTTATCATAGATAATAGATGGATGGATGGATAACAGGGAGACATTACTGTATACATGTCCTTAATCAGTGTCCTTAAATCACGCCGGTCAACAAACAGAGCGGGCTCTCAGTGGCAGCATGTGGCGGCAGCGCCCAGCACGGCGGGGTTTGAACAGGCGTGCTCACCTCCAGGCTGCAGTTAGCGGTTCACGCCGGTGCGGGAGCCTCTGGTAAATCAATACCCATATTTCACCGCCTTTCGTGATCCTTTGCTGGGTTCTCCCTCTCTGGCCTCGCTGCAAAGTGTTAAATATTTCCCATTGGAAGGCGAAGCATCGTTTGTAAGCACCTGCATGGAAAGATGGGTGTCTGCAGGTTTGCTGCTAACCAGCTCCTTTCCTTGGAGCAGCGGTTGAGCTGCGCTGTCGCAGCCGTACAGCACCGGGCGTTTGCAGCTGGGGCTTCCCTCGGCTTGCTCCATCTCACCGTCGGGAGGGAAAAGCAGTGACAATTTATCTGTTGCTCAGCTGCGCCCTTTCTGTGGGTGATGGGCTTTTTGTGTTGATATCCTTTCTGTAATATTCGAGCCCTTTATTTTCCACTACCTTTGTTTTGGATAAATCTTATTATTTTTTTAAAGAAATGTTACTTGTGGCTATTAACTCATATGAGGAATATTAATAAGACTTTTCTTATCTGGTTACTTTCATACAAGGAAAATTAATACAGCGCCTTATGGATAAACATGAGATGTTTAGGGGCATAGCTGAGCAGTGTGCCTTGCCTTCATCTGAAAAGGTTTACCGTCCAGCAAAAGGGAATTTTAATCACGAACAAAAGTTGTAAAATTCTGGCCCTGTTAAATTCAGTAGGAATTTTGCTACTGACTTCAATGGGGTCAGGATTTCACCAATATTGTTCGCAAAACTGCCTGAGGGAAGGAAATGTGGAAGTAGTCAAAGAGCCATTTTCTCAGTCGCCTTTTCTGATGTTGTAGTTAAGAGATCAGATTGTTTGTTTAAAATACTTCAGCAGGAGTGACCTATCGAGATGGAGCATCGTCTTTCAAAGGACGTTGTAGGGCAAAAAGAAAGAGTCGGGGAGGAATGTGGATGCTGGTTATATAAATAGAGTTGTGTATCGAAAACACTTGGGTTGGAGCAGGGTTTGATACACAGTCCCAGAGGCAGTTGTGTTTTACAGCCTGCTGTGGCCAGCTGCCATTTGTCCGGGGCTGGGCTTCCTGCAGGTAACACTGATGCCTTCCGTCCTCCGAGACAAAAAAAAAGAGTGGTGCCGCTTCCACTGGGCCAAATGCTTGCAGTATTTCATGCAATGTGATTAATTAAATTATTCCAGTGTTAACCTACTCTGGGCTTTGCTGTTAAAATGGATGAACAGAGGGGGGAGAAGAAAAAAAAGCCCAGGTGCTGAAGAGAGAGATTGCGTTTCTCCCTCGTACTTCCCAAGGAAAGTCTTGCCTTTTTTTTTAAGCCTGCTGCTTAAGAAGACTGATTAGAAGCCATGCATAATGATAGCATGGAAATAAGAGATGTGTGGGGTTTAGACTGTGAAACAATGGAACTAAAATAAAATATTAAAATGATTATGTACTGTGTGAGATCTTGTTTTAAGGTTTAGATAAAAATCCACAATTTGTGGTTCTGGCAGCAGGCTACATTGTTCTTTTTTAAAATCAGTTCGGAAATGTATCTATCTATTTCCCTTCACTGGCTCCTAATGGAGATGTTGTAACAGCACTTTGTGCTGAAGCAAGCTCTCAGGTTGTGTTATCTGCTTCGAACTGAGGAAGACTCCCGTTATCGAGAATTTTCTCTGCAGCCCTTAATTAGCCAGAATGCCATTTGTAACAAAATCCTCGTCCTTCCCTCCGCAGCTGAATCTGGTATCGAGCGTCACGCTTTCCAAGACTGCATCTGAGGCGTCTCCACAGAGCTTACCTCATACTCCCACCACCCCGACTGCGCCCATCACTCCCGTCACGCAGGGACCGTCGGTCATCACTACCACGAGCATGCACAACGTTGGACCCATCCGGAGGCGGTACTCGGATAAATACAATGTCCCCATTTCTTCAGGTAAAGGGGTTTTGGTGGCGCAGCCCCTTTGGTGGGGTGGCTTGCTGTTGCCCGCAGCCCAGCAGCGGCAGGCTGTGATGATAACAGAACAACTGCTCTTATTTAGCAGATATTGCCCAGAACCAAGAATTTTATAAGAATGCAGAAGTTAGACCACCATTCACGTATGCATCTTTAATTAGACAGGTAAGCTGAGCCAAACACACACATTTGGATTAGAAAAAAAAATATCTCCCTATATGTGCACACTCTGGATTAAATAGATTTTCAAACCTTTGGTATGTAAGCGTGCTCAAATGCTCAAACCTTACTATAAGGGTTTTTAGAACTGCAATATATAACATAATTGCTTTTGATTAAGTATTACAATACGATGTGATTATTAGGAAATTCATTTCACACAACAGTGAAAATGAGCCTGTTTAAAGATGGCAAGTCAATTATCACAAGCTACAGTAATCTCTGATCCCTAGAATTAATCTGAGCTCTAAATAATTACTGAGCTTTAATCAGCTAGTGAAATGTTTTGCATTTCTCTTTGATTCTGCTTTATGAATGACTAATAAATTAATATTTCTGTAAGGAAACAGAAATAAAAACTCAAAACAATTAGATAATTCCATTTTGAATTTTGCCATTGAACTGTTAAATACAGCCATTAATCTTAGTTTGTATTGTGAAAACCCTCCTTTGGATTTTTTGCTCCAAATCTCTTCTTTCTTCCTTTCTTTCTTCCTTTCTCCCCTTTTTGTATCTGGTAAAGTTAAAACTGTGTGTGTATTTTGTACTGGTGTGCTCATAACCGATCTTGCAATCGCTTTGCTTCACAAGGCCATCCTCGAATCTCCAGAAAAACAGCTAACACTAAATGAAATCTACAACTGGTTCACGCGAATGTTTGCTTACTTCAGACGCAACGCGGCAACGTGGAAGGTAAGCCTCAGCCGTCGCTGTGCCTCTTGCCTTTGCTATCTGACATGTACAGAATAGACATTGCTGATGACATAACAAATTGTAATGACATGTGGACATGAAAATTTAGATCGGCAGTTTTGACACACACTGGGTGCCTTATCTGCAGGAACAATTTGATATTTGGCAGAAAAATTATTCTGGCTTTGAAAACCACTAATTGAATCCCCATTATTGGCTTTTATGTTCTGTGATTATGCCACGAGTTCCTCTGTGTGGTTGCTGCTAGCAGTGAAACTCAAGCCCTTCAGCTGGAACATATTAGGGGAAAAAAAAAAAAAGTAACTGTGTCAGTGGAAGATATACTGTTTGTCTTTTTAGTTATGCAGACTGTAATCACAACTACCACTTTTTTCCCTAGGATCCATAGATAAGTGGATTTCTTAGTCAGTTGACTCTCAACTACATACACAGATCTGTTATAAACTTCCTTGTTCTTTTTTTTTTTGAATCACACAGCGGAAGCGTATTGAACGTAATATAAAGAAGCAAGCCCCATAATAAGAATTGTGTTTAAGAAAAATAAACTTGATATTTGGTACTTTAATTTCCTACCATAACCTTCTCAGATATTGTTAGATAAGAGGTCTGGGAAGTTAATTTTATTTTATATTTTGGACATTCCTTCCCTTGTATGTACTGTTATAATAGCCACGCTGGCTTCTGAAGCTGCTGCAATTGCAAATGAATGAATAAAAAACCAGGATCTTGTATCGCTGTAAAAATTGCACCCCCCGTACTTTGAGCCTCTCTCAATCTGGACAACTCCTTGCTCTCAAACAGCTTTAAATGACCAGGTAGGATGAATAAGTCCCATACACGCTGTTTCATCAGCCCTTTCTGCCTGTCTCAGCCTGCATTTAGGATTAATTTCTTCAGAGAATGGAGCTAAAAATGGTCCTTGGAAGTTAGCTTGCTTTTCAGTAGCATGTTTTCCTTTTTAATTTGGATCCCACTGCAATTTTGTATATTTTCAGCCTTGGTCTAGAAGCTCTTAGGTTCAGGAAAAGTCTCTGTGATTGCTGCTTTGATTCTTCACTGCAGTTGGAAAACATGAGCAGTGTTTCACTTTGCAGCTTCCTTACTATCCAGAAAGGAAATGAACTTTCCCTGATTTAAGATCCTTTTAGACCTGCCTGTCTTTTGCTGCTGGAGCCGTTCCAGTAGGACTTTTCAGCAGCTGCAGGTGTGGGTGCTAAAGTAAAAATCCTATTTAATTCCAGCAGCAAAGTGAAGAGGGGGGGAATGGAAGAAGGCAGCAGGCAGCCCTGGCCATATCTCCTGCGAGGCTAGTTTTAGGAATTATCTTTGTGTGTCATGTAAAATCCAGTCCCAGAAACTGCGTGCCCATACAGTGGTGTTCTGCAGAGAAGGAGGAGAGAGGCTGAGCTGCAGACCATCGGGCTTGCAGAAGAGCAAGGTGTGTTCCAGGGAGGCAGGTACCGTTTGGAGACCCCTCCTGGATACCTTGACCTTGTGCAGGCGTCCAGGTCCTGCTTCACCTACCCAGGAGGAGAAGCTTCACCCCAGGTTCCACCAGCGCTAGCAAAACTGGCAACCTCTTGAAGTGATGGAGGTTTTTGTGCTGAAGACTGCACAGATTTCTGCCAGCCTTCAGGAGTAGCAGGGATGAAAATGCAGCTCTGGATTGGCATGACGGGAAGCCCACGGGGCGCAGAACAAGCACAAGGGGCTAATTGCAGAATCAGAATAATTTCAATATATATGTGCTGGTTTGTGCTCACCTTCAGCTAATGCTTAGGGGGCGTTTGGGTCAGTGTTCCCCAAGTTTAGGGTCAGGGTTGGGTGTGAGCAAGCTTCCCTGAGCCCTCTTTCAGAAATACGGGAGAGTGCAGGAATAAAGACCTTTAAAAAATGAACCTCTCTCCCAAAATGCAGTACAGCAGAGCCTGAGCAGTTATTAAAATAACAAACCCTTTCATTTACTACATTCAAGCATGTTCAGGGTAATTTTTCTGCAAAAGTGGCTTGCATACAAATATTTTTAACAAGGTAAATATATAATCTTACAATAATAGCTCCTAATTTTTCTGTTAAGCTGATTGCTGGGGGAGCACTGTGAACTGGTTCTGACAGGTCAGAGGCAATGTCTGTTTGCTTTTAGTTTTTGAAGTAATTTGCTGGCACTGAGTCACAGCCATGAGGCACAGGCTGCAGGTGTGGCTTTGAAACGTTGGGGTATTGTTCAAATAAAACTGTTAGATAGCGAGTATCCAGAGGCAGGGGGAACAAAACAATTTTCTTCTGACATGAATTCCTTAAATAAGTGATCCTGTGGAAAACAGAAAGAGGGTAGTGCTTCATGGGCATCTTGCAAGTATTCAACTTGTCTGTCTCAATGTATTCAGCAAGAGCCCAGTCCAGCAGCCTTAACCATCGTTGCACGTTGACTTCAAGAGAGCAAGAACAGACTGTAAAGTATTTCTCCGGCATTAAATTTATTTAAAGAACAACACAAATATTTCTGCTCAACCGTGTATTTAGGGGCTATTTACAAACTCCGAGGACTCTTTTCCCTGAACTTTGCTGTGTGCGTTTGATCAACTGCTATGTGAACTACAAGATCAGCTTTCACTGGGGGAAACAGTGTTATTATTCTTACATTTTGCTCCAGACTTGACAGTGTTCCCATTTTCACAGGAAACTGCCTGAGTTACCCAGATGTGGGCCAGCAGCCCTGTGTCAGGTTGCACTGGTGCAGCACCCACCAGCAGTTGCTGAGCTGGCTGATTTTAGCCCATAAGGTGTGGGGCGTTCGCATGTTTTTCCTCCACCTCAAAATCAGGGATTTTGCCAAAAATTTCAAAACTAGTGAAAACTGGGAGAGGTGAGAGGGAACAAAAAAAAATTATTAAAAAATAAGGACAGAAGAAAGTCAGGGCAGAAGGAAGCAGCCTTGATGGACAGGTTGAGTTTCTGCTAAATTTCTGCCTTACTGAGAGGAAAACCATACTCAAGGTTTACTTTTCCACCAGTTCACAAGCAGATCAGTGTGGAAAAGCCAAAATGCTGGGATCAGGTACTTACAGTTGGAGATGTGTTTGCACTCAAGCATCTGCTGAGCAAAGGCATTTTGAGCCCCGACTCTTCCCCTGCACCAGGGATGGGAGTGCGGGGACTGTGCTAGCCATTGCAGAGAAATGGAAAAGTAGCAAAGACTCTTAGCCTTCTCCTCCCAGGCACACACACCACTGCCTCTTAATTTACATGACAAATGCTCTGTGCGTACCCTTTGTTTGCACAGTGATTTAGACATTCATGATTAGAGCTCCCTTTCACCATCCAGACCCGATGTTCATAAGAAAAAAAAAAGACGACAAGGACGGAAGGAAAAAAAATTGTAGTCTCTTGGTTGCCTAGACCCAGGCCATGTGTTTGGCTGGCATTGTGCCCGCTAACGAGTCAACCAGATTGACTAAATCAATGGTGCCAGTGATGATGGATGGAGTTTGTTCGACTGCATATTTTCAGCAAATGGCTTCCTCTGTTTTCCCTGTTTACCAAGCCCCTTTCAGCGACACTGGGGACAAGCTCCGTGTAGAAATCGGAGTGGCTTTGTAGCAGGATATTTGCTCAGAAAACTCATAAAACAGGGGAGGGAGCATACCACTCCATTTGAGGAATAACAAGGCTCTCGGCACTGTTTCAGAGGGAGCAGGGACAGAAGAGCCAGCAGCTTGCTGTGACATAGCGAGGTGTCTCATTATGCCCGGCTTCGGCAAAGGTCTGAGCACGTCAGAGCAGTTGGCCAGGCTCATCCTTCCCCAGCACAGAGCTGCAGAGAGGACATCGGAGCGCTGGATGCCATGAGCGCAGGTCCCTCTGGGTGATGAGCTGTGGGGATATTATCACTTTGTTTCGGAGAGCCCTCCTCATGTTTTCACTTGGCAGAGGCTCAGATCAGTCAGTACAGTAGCCTGCCAGAAATAGGAGCCAACTTCCATATAAGAGCAAGCCGTGGAGGCAGGAGTCGGTGCCGTGCCGGCCGGTGGGGTGCTGCCGAGCCCCCGGTCTGTGCCGTGGGTGTGGAAGGAGCTTCGGCACCTGATTCACATTAGCTCAGCTGTGGGAAACTGCAGCAACACCAGCTCCAGTGCCTCTCTGCTGAATTGAGCTGCCTGTAGTTACATGAAATCCTTTCTGTTCTTTCTAACCGCTTTCTTTTCCAGGAGAGGACAAGTCGCTCTTTGCAGAGCATATATATTTGTTTTGAAAATGTTTAAGCAATGCTGTTCTTGTGTTCTCTATGAAATGTGCTGTATTATACAACATGCATGCTTAAAATGATGGCTGTTCTCATTCACACTGGGGGTAATTTGTAAGAATTAACTTGAATTTCTAATCTTGGGTTTAAGCTTTTATGTTTCTTTTGTCTTTGCAAAAATAAGATGTAAAGAGCTGGGGAAAGCAGGCGGGTGTGGGGAGGGGAAGGGACTTAATATTGCAAAATGAGGACTGTCAAGCTGACTGTGCTGCTGTTCTTGGACAATGATGAGCATTTTCTCATAGAAAGTTTTTGAATGTTTTCTCTTTTATACTTGCTGCAGAATGCAGTGCGTCATAATCTTAGTCTTCACAAGTGTTTTGTGCGAGTAGAAAACGTTAAAGGGGCAGTATGGACAGTGGATGAACTAGAGTTCCAAAAACGAAGGCCACAAAAGATCAGTGGGTATGTCCACCATGTTTGAACTTCTTAGCCTAGCTTGGATCATGCTTACAGTTTAACGTAGAGGCTTTTGGCTGCTAGCTGGTGTTAGACCGACCACAGGTGGTTTCGCATTGTTTCAGTTAAGGGAAACCAAGACAAACATCTCATCACTACTGTTTGTATGCCCACCAGTACCCTGACCCTGCTTGCTTGGTGTTTGTTGCATCACATGCTAGTAGCTTTTAGGTGGCAATGCATATTAACCCTCACAAACCATTTGCTTATGCTTATTGCATTTTATTTTCTTTTTCCTTTTCCCTGTATTTGATGTCTGTTCTGTCCCCGATCCCGTGTCCCTTTGTTTCCACTTCATCTCCTTTGCTGCTGCTCTTGTCCCAGGGTGCCATTCGCACCAACCTCTCACTGCATAAGTGCTTTATCAGAGTAGAGGATGAGTTTGGGTCCTTTTGGACTGTTGATGATGAAGAGTTTAAACGTGGCCGTCATATTCAACGAGGCCGTCCTCGAAAATACTGCCCTGATGAAAACTTTGGCGAGCTTGTTGCACAGTAAGAGCTTTTACTTGCTTTAATTTTTTTTTTCTGCTGTTGCTTTGCTTTGCATGATTTGCCCATCTCATGTAGACTTGCATTTCACAAAATAGTGACATCACCTTTGCTGCTAAAGAACCTAAATTTTTGGTTGTTATGTGTATTTTGTGTGTCCTACTCTGATAATCCAAATGCCTGTAGTAATGACTCTACTTTGACATGTTTGTTATAGCATTTGTTTTTAATGCAATGTAGACTAAAATAATTATCCATGCTAGTGCAGATATGCTGCTGTAGACCTGTCAGGAAGACAGATAGATGCCAGGAAAGGCTTCAGATAAGTTTTTTAATTCTGATATTTTCCTTTGCTTTCAGTTGTACGCCTTGTTTTGCAAATCAGAAATAGTGTAAGGTGCTTGTAAGTCAGAAACACTGAATTAACTTTAAAAAATGTGAAAGTGCAGTGAGACCAGCTGTAAAGATTATAATCAACAGGCCATCCTGTGTCTACAACAACCACGCACAAATATTGCTGGGGTTCCCAAAGCAATTTTCTTTGACCTTTATTCGAAGGCCATCTCTCCAGGACAACTGATCCTCGCTGGTCCCTGTGGGAGGGGCTCAGTTAAGACTCTTCTCACCATGATTCACTCCCAGATGAAAAAAATACAAAAATAAAAATGCCCAGTGAGTGATAAAACTTTTTTGAGATTTTTTTCATTGGCACTTTTAGTCTAGTTTGTATTCAGTTATTTTTATTTTTTTTTCCCTTTTGGTGGAACCAGTGTTATTTCAATGCCTGCTAAAGAGAGAGCAGGCGTGCCTGACATTAATTTTCCTCAAATCCAGCCGCTTACGTAAACTTAAGATGACTAAAGTAAGGGTCCAAAATAGCACATCACAATATTTTTTATTAAAACGACCTTTAGGGCAGCGTGTTGTTTTGCGTGCTCCGTACGGCTCTGCTGTGGTGCAGCAGTACCTGCCGTCTTGCCTCCGTGCCCACAACCCCAGACTGTTTGGGACGATGGCATAGGTAGTCCCTCACCGGGACCACTCACCGTTTGCCTGGCAGGAAATAGCACAGCTCAGATCCTCTCTCATCACGGTCCCTCTGCTCCATTCCGAGGGACTCTGCCACCAGCGGCTTGGAGAACAATTTGCATGAAGTAGTATTTAAAATGTCCTGTGGTACTTCTGATCATAGCCTCCTCATAATGGACCTTTACATGGTAACTGGCTCCCAGACACGACGAATATTGGAGAATTTCTCCTGAACACAGCTAAAATGAGCAGAGATGCCAAGATGTGCTACTAACGCAGGGTAGTAGAACACATGGCGAGGTAACGTCGAGAGATAATGATGTTCTTTATTTAGTAAAGGCAAATATGATAACCATAGACTGAAACTCAGATATTTTCTTCAAATTAAAAAAAAAATAATAAAGAAACGAAAGAGAACTTGTGTGGAAAAACAGTCTCAGCTCTAGTTTTCTGGTGTGGGAGGAAGCATTACATGCTTGAAATGCTCACACAGAAGTTGGTTGCATTTAACTCTCCTTTTTATGTTTTTCTTATGCAGTAACCCTTCTCTTATTAAAAACATACAGACCAGCCACACCTACTGCACACCTCTCAATGCTGCTTTACAGGTAAGATTAATGACCGTAGCAAATATGCAACAGAGGCGTGTGTCTTCCCCACTCATTTCAAAATATATTAGCCTTGCTCTAATTAGATATTAAATTTTAATTCCGTTAAACTTTTTTCTTAAGTGCATAAAGCATCATAGTCCCTGGAGGCAAACACATATCAGGCTGCTTCAGCATTAGCTAGATGCTTAGCATTTTGAATATTGTGGCAAAAAAAATTAAAAGTTCACTTATTAATATTTATCAGCAGTATCATAATTTCCATCCTCTTATTTCAGAATTTCACTTGAGGCAAAAATACCACAAGTGTAATTACTCTAGCACAGCTATTAATGTGCTGAATGATAGGATACTGCGGCACGTGACCTTCTATTGTTTATGGGTTTAAAGAGAAAGCAGATCATTTTTCCCCCTTTTCTTTTAAGGGCTATTTTTGCATATCTTCCTATTGTTGGTGAAAAATAAATGTTGCAATTCCAATAGAAAAAAAAAAATATCTTTTTTATTGGTTTAAACCGTACTGTAATTCTAAGACAAAAAAAAAAAATCTGTTTTTTCATGATGTGGAAATACACAAAGTGTCGGTGCACAATTAATAACTTGCAGCCTAAAAGTGTGCGTGTCTCCAGCCCTTTTTCATCTGCTGTGTATCAGGTTGGCATTTTTTTTCCTCTCTAGGAATTGCTGAGTCTATCTCAAAAAAACCCAGGTAAAGTCAATATTTGCTACATGAACCAAAGATACAAATGCATTACCATGCCTTGAATTTGCAGGGTGGGCTGTGTTTGTGTGGGGGTTCAAGCCTGTTCCTTACAATGCGAATTCATCCAGGAGGCAACACCACACGTGGGGTTGTACCTGGTTGTTCGCTGAGGGTCACTTCTCAAAAAGTTCACTGGCAGCCGTGGATATTTGCTTGGACACCTGTGTTTTGTGGGAGGTTTAGCAGACTTCTCTTTTCAGAATCACGAAACAGATTATTAGGAGAAAAGGAACGTTCTGCAGTTCTGATTATATGAGTTTATGCAGTAACTTCTGAACAGCAAATGAAAGCATGTTTAAATGAAGCAACTGTAAATACCATTCATTAGTAACTTATTTTCCCTTGAGTCTTGTGAAGTGTGATTTTTAAAGACTGCTTTGTCTCTTGAATAGTATTAAGATTACAAGCACATTTTGCATTCATGAGGCTGAAAGGCAAAAACGAAATGATCCTGCATTTCTTCACATTGTTAACTATGTGACTAATTTCAATTAATATGCTTATCATACGGAACTGTTCGTGTTTTATTTCTGAAACACGTGTCGTTGTCGTCATCTCCATCCATTCTTGTCTTTTGTGATAACCTCCAAACTGTTTCCATTTCCCACTTTTCCTGGAAGTGACACGTACTCCTGCCCCCGAATAGCATCGTGTGAACTGAGCTGATGGAGAGCAGAGCCTGGGTCAAATTTGCTGCCGCTCGTGTGGCCGCTGTAATAAATGGGAGTGAGCAATATTCGTTGCACTGAGACAGGTCCTCGTTTAGGTTGAAGATACACCAGCAGGTGCCTCGCTCCTCTCCCTGTCCTTCGATTTTGCCACCAAAATCCTGGCGGGTGCTGCACTGGAGTTTGGGCAAAGCCATGCCGGTGGCCAGTGCTGTGTGGGCAATTCAGACCTCGCTTGGGCAATAACCTTCCTCCTAGGACACAAGGCCGCTGCCAGTGCCTATGTTCAGTCTAACTAATAATTAACAAGCAGCATTCCCCTGGCTTTTGCGGGCATCTCTGAAGATCGGCTCTTTGCCCATCCCCATGAACACAGTGGCCACCTCTCCGCAGGCCGGGGGACAGCGCGGTGTGCCATGTGTTGCCGGGATGCCAGACTGCATTTGTCTTCTCCTGTGAGGTGACAGAGCCGCCCCTCTCCTTCACCCAGACCCATCTGACATTCCTGCCGTCTGTTTTCCCTTGTAGCCAGGGAGAAGAAACCTCTCTCTTTTCCCAGCAGGTCACTGGGGGCTCCCAAAACTCCCCCCTCCCCATTATTATCTTTATAGCAGATACTCCTCATGTCCCACCTCTCCCCCAGTAAATTGCTTTACTGCAATTACAAGTTATCACTATGGGTGAAGAACTTGAGTCATTATTTTGCCAAGTGCAGGAAATGTGAACCATTCTTTGCATCCCCTAATCACAATGAGTTTGCCGGTTGTTGAATCAAGAAGATAAAAATAATCCTCCCCGTTAGAATAGCTTTTGTAATCACATGTGACACATAGGGCTGCCCATGGAGAGGTCAACGTAAGGAAGAATAAAAGGGGCCGTGCTCCTGGAGATGCTGCAGTTGGGGCTGGTCATGCCCCCCGCTTCCCATCCCATCTCCCCCCCGTCCGGTCTCTGTGCTTGCCTGGGAACAACTCTGCCGGCTCAGATGGCAACAAGCAAGGAGTTTTGTCCTGCGAGTTAGGAGCAGACAAGAGCGTTTGGTGGGGAGTATATTTGCATTAGTTCCCCTCCCACAGGCAGGGTTTGCATCATGCAGACCTGGAGCCTGATGGATTTTTTGGCTCCGCAGCCGACTGACCTCCCCCCGGCGCAGGTTGAGCGCTGCGGAGCCAGCGTCTGTGGCTCTCCGGCACTGACACGGCTCAGAGAGCTGCAGATGGTGTCAGCCAGATCCAGCTGGGATGGCTGAAATGGTTAAATGTCCTTCGAGTCCCAGGGCACTCCGGCCTTGGAAAGCCCTGCATCCCATCCCCGCCGAACGCTGGGCTCCTCCAGGGCTTGGGGCTTCTGCTCTCCCAGTGCTGCCGCGCCGGGCACGGTGCTGTGCCGTCTACCTGAGCTAATGCTGACACACAGTAAATATTAGCAGGAAGAACGGTGGGAATCAGAAGGAAAATATTTAACAGTTCATTCTCTTCCTACAAAGATTTCCATTTAGAAAGTTAGCTCCAGTGTGCCTCTGTATGCTATTTCTTCAGAACAAGGAAAAATCGAAATAAAATGGTCAGATCTGTAATAGCTAAAGGTAAGAGCTGAGTTGCTGAGGCTTAAAAAAATTCCCATGCACTGGTTCAGCTCTGAGGTAGATCACTGCAACTCAGAGTCATGCAGTTAGTGCGAACTGCAGCGTCGCACGTGTGTCCCGAGAAAAACCAAACTTGGTAATGCCCTCCTGCTTGGTGCCTGTTTGCTCTGGCAGGAAGGAGTTATCAGCTGAGCAAGTTCTGATTTTTTTCTCTGTGTTTCATTAAAACACAAACCCAAACCCAGACCTAAGCCACAAAAAAACCCAAAGCCCCAAACATAATTTTGCAAAATGAAAAATAGGAAAAGGATGTTTTATTTTTTCCAGGGGATGTAATTCCAAATAGGGAATGGAAAGCTTCGTCCTCTCACAAGCCAATACAGCTATGAATGCTTAAACCCAGATGTAAATGATGTTAAATTTCCCTTGGTGGAATCAGAGTAATACCTATCAGAAGGCACAATATTTAAAAAAAACGCTAATTGCAAATAATGTAAAAGTGGAGAATGTTTTGGAATAAGTGAGTGTGCTGTGCAATGTACAAAAACGTTAGTCATGGCTCTTCGTGTATGTGTTTGTGTCCCTGGCAGGCTTCAATGGCTGAGAACAGTATACCTCTATACACTACTGCTTCCATGGGAAATCCCACTCTGGGCAATCTAGCCAACGCGATGAGGGAAGAGCTTAATGGTGCAATGGAGCATACGAACAGTAACGGGAGTGACAGTAGTCCAGGACGTTCCCCTATGCAAGCAATGTAAGTACAGCCGAGGCGCGTGCGTGGCTCTAGGTGTTGTCCTACTGTCAGCTGAAATGGGACTCGGTTGGTTCCTGAGGTTCATGGATGGAGCGGCAAGAGTAGATGTCTCCGTCCGGCGACATTCTTAGGTTGATAGGGATGTAAAAGAGCCATTTACCAGTTTCCACGTAAAACCAATCAGCTCAATCCAGTCCAACAAGCACACAGAGCTATAAAATTGTTAACTTATTTGCAATTCTTGAAACCTTGCAAAACCTCAGAGGCATCTGTGTTTCTTGGAGAAAAAAAAATGTAATTTCCGTCCCCTCCAATCCACACAACAAGCACAAGGTGGGGCAGAGCTGGGAAATGGACCTGTTTGGTGGGTCTGAAAAAAAAAAAAAACAACTTTACACACAACAGTCTTACTAAGCATTAACGGTGGCACATGTGAAGGTCTGCGTGATTTATAGATTGCTCTTAAAATATCAAAAGGAAAATTAATAGGAGCGTTATAGCAACAGACGGCAGTATAATGAGCGCGTATAGAACCACGCGAAGTCACGGGGGATCGCCGTCCCTGCTCAACGTGAATGGCACAGGGCAGCGGGCTGGCGCAGGAAGGGTGTGATGCCCCGATGGGGTGTGTTCGGTATTTATGGGCTGACGGAGTGAGTTTGCAAAGCTGTAAATTCCCCCCTCCCCTCAAATTACATACTGGGTAATTGGCAGCTGGCGAGGAAACCGGAATTTATAAGTCTTGTAGTTCTCCAAAAACTCTGCAGAGCGGTTGGCTACCTGTGCGAGTGAACGCGCGCGAGAGCCACGCTGCCTGTTCCGTAAAACGGGCTCTGGAATTACTGGCTGACTTACCAGGGCTCACGTTACGCATTAAAAAGAGAACTAATTTGTAGTCTTTTACTTCAAAGTAATTTGAATAAGGGATTTACAAAAGTAAGTCTAAATCAAAAAGTAGAAAAACATTAACCTAATACCACGATAGTAATTAGTTGTGAAACTAATTAGCATTTAATGGCAAAAAAGTTTCCCACCTGCATAATGTGCTATCAGAGGGGAGGGGGCACGAAGGAATCTGAGGCTGTGGATACTTTGATATCGCAGCATTTTAAATCAGTGCACAAAGTGCTTTGAAAAAAAAATCTTTAAAGATGGCAACATTCATTTTTAATTAATAATTAATTTAAACATTGTCTTTTACCATTTACTTCAAAACATTCAAATAATGTGTTTAGCTTTTCCAGCGATTGTTTGTGCAGTATTAATTATCTCTCCCAAAGTAGCGTTGCATGACACACTTTCCATCTCTCAAATGGGTTCATCTCGAGGCAGTTTTAGTCACAATTCGTTATCCTCTGCCCACGGCCACATAGGGCCGGCGTGAAGGAGGAGTCGGAGGGATGTGGCTTTTCTCCAGAAACAAGACTTCTCCCAAGGGTTTCTCCTGGCCTAACAGACAGGGATGAACGTTTATGATGTTGCGTTAATCCAAGTAATTATTTTTTTGCGAGTTCAAGTCTAGTGTAGTTCACGCACTTCTCGTTTCACCTAAGGTTTCGTTGTCTTTGAAGAGACTGCGAGGAGGGAAAAATAACTGAGTTGAAACAGGCTAGGACATCTTCCAGAACTGTGCATAGCCATGGCCTTTGTTGCACTTAATAATCATCTCTTAGCACATTGATACCAAGGTGAGGGGCACAGAACGAATACTGGAGAGAGAGGAGAACGGGGGGAGGGATGCCTCATTTTCATTATTCACCAGAAAATCCAATTTTCTGTTGTAATATGGAAATGATTGTTTCCTGAGTGTTTTCATTTTCTCAGAATTGATAATATATGTGTTCTCTGCTGAACATTTCTTTTTGCTTAAGTAAAATGTGGCCAGGTGATGTTCCAATACCAGCCTCTGCGCCGTTTGGTGTTTGTAAGTAGTTTGAAGGGATCTAAAGCCAGAACACCCTTCACACGTCGCGGGGTTTACCCTGTTTACTAAACAAAATCCTGAGTCAACAGCCGATTTCCAGATGCCCTACACCCTCTTATTTTTCATAAGCCTGCTTTGTTAATGATATTTTCAGTTTTTTTCTCAGAACAGACTTCCTTGTCATAATGCAAATTATTTTTTAAACAATTTCAGTGTATTAGAATAAATCAAGCTTTAAACTTTATTGTAAGGTTTAAAGGACCTTGTTAACATGACAGCTAAGAAGTCTAACACTTTAGCTGAAGTCTTATTACCGCTCATTCACTTCCTTTTTATGACACATTGAACCACAGCTAGGTTTGCTTTTTTTTTTTTTTTTTCCCCCTCCCTTCTCTCTCCCTCCTTTTGAAACACTAGAAAGTAGTCGCATAATTACAGCTTGGGGACATAACACTTTCATCCTGATATGCTCCAAAGGTAGTCACAAAGCAAACTACTCCATGCTGTGTGCACCACCAGAACTCAGTGGCTTTAAACAACAGTCAGCTTTATTAAAAACTCCTCTGTTCCCAGAGTGGACAAACAAAAGAATTACTCAGATGTGAAAAGAAGGGGAATCTGTGTTCAGCAAGGTTATTTATTGTTAACCCCTTCTGGAGTCTTAGGCGTCTACTTAAAAGGAATGTGCTGAAATTCTGCTACTATAAAGAAGAAACGGGAAACCCTTTCTTTTTTTTTTCTCTTCCCACCCCCTCTCTTTTTTTTTTTCTTTTTTTTTTTTTTTGCCTGGCCCAGCATTTACCTTTTCTGTAATTCAAGAGACTGAATTCTTTAGTCTCTAAAGGAAGTTTTCCTTCCCCAGCTTGGGGTTTTGGTGAGGTGGTGAATAGAGATTCAGACTTATTTGAGAGAGATGAAGGTCTCCTGTTGCCTTTGAGCTTATTTAAGCTTATTTATTTCAGTTATTCTGAAATGTTTGAGCAAAATTAGAGATCCAGTGAGGTTCCCTCCTCACACACCACTTTGTGGTTAAAACTGACAGAGTATGCAAGGAGTTGAATTTTTTTGTTGTTGTTCTCCATAGAGTTCTCTCCCGGGGGTGTTGTGTTACCCAGATAACCCGCCTAATTTGGGGGACAGATTTTTTGCAAGCTCGCTGTCTGATGTTTGTCCAGCACGTGAGCTGCTGGAGGAGGCTGGTGTGGCTGTACCTCTCTGGCTTTGTCTTGCTCGGGGTCCAGAAGCCTTTTTCAGAACTTGGTGCTTGCTTTGCTTTTTGCTCCTGAAGTTTTGGGTTTTTCTGATTTCTGGGAACCACACCAAACCTCAAAGAGAAGCTCAGTTAAAACCACCTGGTTTCACCTGCTTTCATAACAAAACCAGAGGGGAGGCAGAGTTTGCTTTGGAAAGGTTTGGGGACCTCTCACAGCATTTCGGGTGGTGGTGAGCCCAGTGGGTAACCTGTCTTCTCTGCTTGCCCCTGTTCACTTCTGCTGTCTGGCTGTGCGCGAGCTGGTGTCGTGGGACACTGGAGACGTGGCCCCAAACTCGCATCCGTGTGCCAAGTGCCACCTCTCCTGGACACAACATGTGTTCTCCTCTCTCCTTTGAAAATTTCCCATCTGTGTTTTCAAAAACAATACTTTATTTAAAATAAATAAATAATAATAAGCCCGGCAGCAGCATCAAAACCAGAAAACCAACAAACAAGACTTTTAAATTAAAACAACAGTAAAAAAGATCACTGCCATAAAGACGGAGTAGCATGCACTTTATCAATCTCTATGTGTAGCTGCTCTTTCCCCCTTTTTCTTCTGTTTTTCATTCCATGTTTTCTCCCAAGTGAGGGGCCCCACAGCCTATTCATAATATAAGTTTTTCTAGTTGCAAATAATAAGCGTGGTTTCACATTTGCTAGGGCTGCGAGCCGCCAGGATGGTTAGCGCATACACGCCTCTGAGACGACGATCCACTTGCGAGTCTTTTTATGTACTTCAGCTAATTCTCAGCCTCTGATATTTGAATCATCTCCTTCCGATCTCTCCCTGCCCATCCTTTTTCAATAATTGGGTCAAAATTGTATGAGTAACGTCTCTCTCATTGTCATTTTTGCAAAAATTATGCAATGTGCAGAGGGATCTCTCTGCTCCCAGGGCTGTGTTGATAGGACACGTATTTGTGAATTTGAAGGGACAAGGTGTGTGCACGTGGGTACTGCATCGCTTCTGCCCACCGTTCCTTTGTTGGATGGGCTGGAAGGTGCAGCTGATACTTAAGTATTGATCTAGCACTTTCCAGCTCAAGAAGCTGAAATATGCAGGGACTTGAAAGGCATTCACAGCTCCCATTAGAAATGTGTGTAGTCAGCAAGTTAGATGCTTCCTAAACTGATCCAGGGTCAAGCCGAAATAAATAAATAGGGCGCGATACAGCTTTGCACACTATACACGCGTACAATTGGGCCACCCTGGCAGCGTTACCTCTGGCGTGTACATGGATGCCGAGTACATTTTCCCTGTTCGGTGATTTATTCTTGCTGTCTGTCAGTGCAGTGGAGTACAAACAGTATTGTCATTCCTATCCAGACAAAAGTCCTTCATTTTAAATCAAAGCTGTGCAAAGAGGGAAAAAGTTCTTACAGTGAAGGGTTTGTGCTTCGGGTTGTGTTTTCATGTAGCCTGCATGAAAGGGTTAAATCAGCCCGCATGGCGAAAAAACAAGACTCTCTGAGGTGGATATCAACTCGATGAGAGACAGAGTGGGACTTGAACTCATTAACACTTTATTTTAAGGGATTGCCTACAACATCAATTATTTAGGAAGCAAACAGGGTCTCTGTTGCTGTGTCGCATTATTAATACTCGGTAATGTCAATAAAATCCTACTTTCCTATAAAGTCCCACCAACAAGACACTATTGACTCACATGGCTGTTTTACATTTCAAAAGCTGCCGAACAAAAAAAAAAAAAAAAGGTAATTTGTATTTGTATAGGATTTGTTGTAAATATGATTTACGAACAACACTTTTCAATTGTTATCATACCTGTTTTGAATGACCAAGCCCCGTTCCCCTGCGGGTTATTCATGTGCTGTGCCGTAATGAGAAATTTGGCAGATCTCATCTCTTCAGTACATCCTTGTGCCCACCGTGAGCTGGGGATCATGTTCTGCCTTGTTTACAGCTGACAGTGTTATTATTCTCGTTAGGTCTGTGCTTTCTTATCATATTGTTGTGTTGAGCGAGCCTTTTCCTCTCTGTTTGTGTTTCCTGGCAGGGCTTTTCTTCCCTTATTGACAGTTTGTAAAAATATGCATTAATTTGGAGTTTAAAGCATGTATCATGGTGTCTCTTTGCTGTGTTTGCTTGAAGTTGATTAATGATAGAACCTCACTTGGGGTCGTCCTCTGGAGAGTTGTCTCACAGGTTCTGCATGTTAACGAGAGACGCTGCACACACAGCGAGCGATGATTAGCCCAGCCTCCGCCGGCTCGGCGGGCTGACAAACTGCTGCTTTGCCGTTCGGATGCTTATTCCGCTTATTTATCCACAGATTGTATTAATCAACTTAATATGTCAGCTGAGAGCATTTTTGCTCGATCCCGAGACGGAAACTCCGTCGAAGTGCTCCTTCCAGAGTGTTTTCCCAGGGAAGTTGAGCACTGCCTGCCTGGCGTAGCCTTTGCTTGGTGGCCAGTACGGTAGTTGAGGGTCTTCTTGGTGACCTGCAGCTCCTGGGCTTGGCACACTGGGTCTGCACACCCAAACCACCTTGCCTTTCTCCCCAAACCACCCAGGCTGTCAAAACTGTTCCTTAACAAGCAGCTTGCTGACTGACCATGTTTTCATTTTTCCAGGCACCCTGTGCATGTCAAAGAAGAGCCGTTAGATCCAGATGAAAATGAAGGCCCGCTCTCCTTAGTGACAACAGCCAACCACAGTCCAGATTTCGATCACGACAGAGATTATGAAGATGAACCTGTAAATGAGGACATAGAATGAGTATGTCTGACATCGTTATCCTGAGAATGAAGATTGGAAGAACGCGTCAAACTTAGCTGTGAAATCTCTCCATTATTGTACAGTCTGGAGGATTCTCAGTCCACTTTGACAACTATGAAATATGTTAACTCTTAGTGCCATCAAGTATCCCATTTGGGAGTATTTTTGATTTTTCTACTTTTTGTTGAAAAAAGGAATTTGTACTCTGTGCATTGGATGGACTTGTTTGGTACTTGGGATTTTCCTCTCTTACAGTCAACATCAGTGTTGTAAATTTGCTAAACTGATTCACTTGCATTTAGCAGCCAGCTGTGGACTGCAGGTCCTGCCAATTTTGGACACTTGAGGACATCAAACTGAGCATGTACACCTGAACTGCAGATCAAGTCTTTGCCCAGATTTTAAGGATTCCAATGGACAACATATTTGCACAGTACTGCATGTTGATTATCACTGCCTTTACTCCATTTTTTTTTTGTTTTTCGGTTGGTTTCTTTTTTTTTTTTTGCTTCCATTTGGGATGGGGAAGGCCTGTGTGTGCACGTGTGTGGACATGTGTGTGTGCGTGTGAGCGTGTCTATCGGGGAGGGGTTCAAAGAAAAAAATTATCCCAAACTTTTTAATGTATTGCTTTTATTCCCCCGCCCCACTTCTCCTCTACCATTTTAAGTTCTGACCTCAGGCCTCATCCGGGCCCAGGGCCTCGCGGAGGCTTCAACGTTTTCTGTACTTTGTGATGAATGTTAATAGGTGTTTTTATTATACGAAGCTGAATGTCATTGAATTGTTTGTAGTTTTTTCTGTCATTCATTCCAGTTTCCTTCAGATGCCACCATGTTTTCTTTAGCGATGGAAAACATTCCATTTCGGTGTCTCCTTCTTATGTTGTTTTTTGAAAAGGTCCCAAATGCTGCACTATACATGTGGAAGCGTTGTCCAGCGGAGAGAGAGGAACGAAGTACTGCAAGAATGAGAATGAATGACAGATGAACATAGAAACACTGTAGGAAGCAACACAGATTCATTCCACAAAGCAGTATTTTTAATATATTTTTTGTTGTTGTTTGGGTTTTTTTTTTTTTTTCCTTTTTTTTGGCAGCAACGGTGAATATTAGCAAATGCCACAAAATTGAACAGCACAAAGAAACATATGCAGCACCAATAGAGTTCACTTTTGTTAGAGGATGCATAGTACAGTGGCAGGTTCTCGGTTGTTTAACGTGAGTTCTGATGGGTCAACAAATCTTTCTGGAATATCTAAGATTACCGAGATGGGCACCTATACATTGGTTATTACAGTTTTGTTGGGTTTTTTTTTTTTTTTTTCTTCTTTTTGCATTTGCAAATAGTGGTTGGAAAGATGACTTCATTAAATGGTTATTGTACGTGGCGACGTTTCACGGTTAAACATCGGTTCAGGATTGCTTGGTGGCATTAATCTGTTTGAATACAAATTAGATTTCAGATTGAACTTGTTACGGGAGTTAATAAGGACACAGCCCCGCTAATGCTAAAGTGTTAATTTTCAGCTGTGCAAATCCAGGACTGCAGTTAAGATTGTTATGCAATATTACACCAGCCAGTATGGAAACCTCGCTGAACGAGACGGGAGATCTAGGGGAGAATTTGCACTGGGGCTTGTTAGGCAAAACTGGCAAGGCTCTTGAAAGCAAACACGACATACAAAATTTGTTGCGATCGGTCAGTAAACCTCGGTCACCAAACACCTAGGCATTTTCATTCTGCAACCACTTTTCCATCACTCATTTATTTATGTAGGACTGTAGCTTTTTTATTATTTCAAAAAGCCTTTCAGAGCTTAATTTATATTCTTCTTTGTACCTTTTTTTTTTTCCTAAAATTACCAAAGATATTACACAAAGGTAAATTATGTTCTCTGTTATATGCTTTATCTTATGAAGCCAAATATCCTCTTATTGTTGATCAAAGGAGGTTGAAGAATTTAGAGGGAAATGACAAGATGTGGGCTATTGCTAACCTGAAAGAGAAACTGCTCCTTTATTCTAGAAAATTTAGAAGGCCAAGTAGATGTCTGAACCAAAGTTGTTACTTTTTATTTGCAATTCTTTACAGTGACCAAAATGAAAGTCTGTAAAGAGGAATCGAGGAGAGCTTTTGAGGCTAAAACTAGGAATCAGTGTTACTAGTGGAGCTGTGAGAAGGGAGCTGGAGAAAGCAAAGACACAGTTATTTCGCGGAAAATTAGAGTATCAGATAAAGGAGACAGTTTAATAAAATACAGAAGAGAACAGAAAAGCTCCCACAGTTTAACTGGACCGCATAATAGTATTTCTAGAATTAAAAGAAAAAAAAAATTTTGGTCTTTGGTTCTACAGATTGTGTGCCACTTCTGTTTCAGGACTGTGCTAGGATGACTGCTTTAATTTTGGTTGATCTTGGCACATCTGCTCAGTTTTGTTTAGTTTCTGGTCAGCATTTTTCATAAGGAAATAACACTCCTGTCCACTCATAAGCTTTGGTACAAGAAATGTTATTGGCAGTTACTTTTATAAAACTCAACTCTGCTTTCTGTTTCAAAAGAAAAAGAAAAAAAAAGAGAAAAAAAGGGCAGTCTGTGGTCATTCAAAACTTTTTTTTTTTTTTTTTTTTTTTTTTGTTTAAATTATATCCAGGCAGCTTCGTGACGTGCCGGCGGTAGCCAGATAGGGATCATGAGAATTGAGCCCTGTGCTTCTAAACTGAGTGGTTTTGCTGGTTAGTTCGGTATTCAGAAGGGGATAAAAATCCGGTAGATTAGTTCATTCTCAGCATGTGTAGCTAGACATGAGTAAAGATAACAGCATGAGAAACTGTTAGTACGCATACCTCAGTCCAAACTGTTAGGGAATGAGTAAATAAAAAATACATTTCACTCAGTTGCACTTAGTTGTATGTCTTGCATGCTTAGTCTAAAGACTGTAGCAAAAATAAAAAAAAAAATTAAAAAAAAAAAGAGAAAAAGAAATAAAAAATTAGATTTTAACATATCTGGCAGGTGTCGCAGCCTTGCAGAAGAACCAACTGAAAATCTCAGGCTTTACATCAAGCAAACTTCACTATGATTTTTACAATTCTGATTCTGTATCCCTTTGGATATACAGTTGCTTCGTTAGGGAGGGGTTTATTATGTTGTACATATATATCCCACTGTGTCTGTGTGAGCCTTTGTCTTTCGGGGGGAGGGTGGGGAGGGAGGAAAAGGTGGAAAGGTCCTTTTTTTAGATATCGTTCCTCAAAAGGAATAAATGCAGACCTGTTTGTCAAAACACCTTTTGCTTTTTGTGCAACTGCTTTATATTAACTATACTAAAAAAATAGCTTTGAAAAAAAAAAAAACTACTGTATGTAATGGAATTGCAGAATACGCTGCACATGTATTTTATTTAGTTATCCTTGCTTTAAGAATATTGGATGACATTTGCTGACATGTGGGAGAAAATCCCTGACTTTTTTTTTCAGCTTTTAAATTGTAACATAGTTGACAGATTTTTTTTTTTTTTTCTCCTGTTACCATTGATTGAAGCATTTTTGTACAGTTTTTGTGTTTAAGCTGGTTTTTTTGATACTTTCCCACCCCTTCTGTTATCTTACCACTGCCTTTTCTGGCTGTCTTAAACAAAGTTCATATATTTGAAAGGAAAAAAAAAAAAAGTTGTTAAAAAAAAAATGTTTTTCTCCTGCTGCAGTAAATATTTTGCATGATGAATTCCAGGGTCACACTTTCAAAGTTTATCAGTGAAGTAGTGATTAATAATGGGGAGTGTCAAACTATTGAACTTTTGTATAAAAAAAAAAAAAAAACTTTACAAGGTGCCAAGATGTAAAGACAATTTGTTACATGTTTTTTTTCTCAAAGAAAAGCGTACATTATGAAAGTAGTACCATGTATCAGGTAAATCGCTGTCAGGAATGAGAGTCGAAGCCTTCCTTGTCCACAAAAAAAAAAAAAAAGTTTGTAAATGTAAAACCTGTTAGGTTTCTGCATTCAACTAGAAGTGAAATGAAAAATCAAGGCTTATGTAGAATAAGTGACCACAAAAAATATTACCTTTTTTGATTCTCACTCGCAAGAATCCCGCTGCAGGTCCTGCACCTCCCCTCTGCTGGAGCTCCCACTTCAGGAGGAGACCGGGGCGGGGATTCTGGTTCTACAAATGTTGCAGATCGTTAGATATTTTATATATATACATACATAAAAAAATATATATATATAAAGTTTTTTAAAATAATTTTGAACTGTTGTAGTTTTCAGATTGCCAATAATCTCACGTTCATTATAGCATGGGAAAAAAAAAAAGTGTTTAAACTCTTTTGAAATCCTTTGGTACCTTTGGTTAAGGAACTCGCGGCGAGTTTTTAGATGTTTCCGAAGTTATTTAATATTCCAGTCTTGCGAGGTGAATTTGCAGCTAACGGCTGCGTTTTAATGGGCCCAGAACAGGTAAAAAAGTATCTTCTACCCATAAGCCTTGATGAAAATGGTACAGTCCAGACTGTTAGCATGGTGCTTCGTGTGTATGTGCTGCCAGTAACAAGATTTTTTTTTTTTTTTTTTTTTTTGATAAGGCATAAAAGAAACTCATTCCTTACATCAACTGTAATTCCATCATTCCATGTCTGTTGATACAGACAATAAAAAATGTTGTGTAGTCAGTACTAATTACTGACATTATAGCATTCTCAAATGCAATAAAAATGCTGGTTGTTCACACTGGTAATGCAAGTTGCCATGTCCTACGTTTTTATTTTGTTCCCCCCTCCCCCCGCCCCGCCAGTGACTCCGTGTCGCATCCCCTGAGGCCCTGGGCCCCCGTGCTGATCCATGGAGCAGCTGGTTGCTTCTCACCCGTGTCCCAGCACGTTCATGGACAGTCTCATCGCTCTCCTTGGGTCTCCCCCAACCGCGTCCGATTGCAAGATATTTTAGCAGCGTTTTCATGGCCGGCCTGGGCAGGGCGGTTGTTGATGTTTGGAAGACAGGAAGAGGCGGTCATCGAAGAATTCATCCGCTTTTCCAAGAAAGTCCATCAGTGTCTGACCGTATGGGTCACGGAGAGTTGAGGGTTTTTCTGTCTCATTCCACTTGAGAGGGGAAAGCGTGAAAGAAGGGCTTTGGGGCCTCATCTTGCAAATCCTTCCAAGTGCAGTTGCCCTAATGGGAGCTGCGCTGCTGGCGTCGCTAGCAAGGGTTCAACGGCGCCGGTGCGCACGGCAGAGGGGCTTTGCAGGATCGGCGGCTTGGTCCGCAAAACCACGAGGAGCAAAGTCCCAAGCCGTGCTGTCACCTGAAAGAAACTTTAAAGGAAAAACCCACCTTCTTGTCTTTGGAGTAAGCACACATTTATTTTCTTCATCAAGTTTTATAAAGAAAAATAAAATGTTTAATAACTAGCATTAGCAGCAAACTGAAATTTCAGAGGAGAGATTTTTCATGAATAATTCATTGAAATTTCACATCTGCAAGATTAGTCATCCAAATAAAATGCTAATGTCAAAAACATGCACCGTCTATAATATTCTCATCAAGAAATCTTTTTGCATATAATGATAAATGCTTAAATTAGTACAAATGATTTTATAAAAATATTCTATCATAAAATTATACCAGATAACTACTTTTTTTTTGGGGGGGTGCAGGGGGGAGAATCTTTGCATGCTCATAATGTCTCTCAAAATGGTGTAGATTCTGATGACCAAGATACAGAGAACAAAATTTGGGTTTGGTTGTGTATGGCACTTTTGTCACCAGTGAGATTTTAGGAAACTGGAGAGGTCCCGCTTTGGGGATTACAATATTCTGCAGGCAGAGGGTGTTAAGCCAAAACTCGTATGTTTTTTGTCAGGAGTGCTCCGCGTCTCTAAAATGTGGGTTGGAGAATGGCCTCCAGGTAGGTGAACGTGTCCCGAAATGAATCCTGGCAGGGCCTGAGGCTCCCCTGTTTGGGGATGGAGGGGAGCCGGGCAGGTCACGGGCTGTGAAGCCATCAGAGATGACTTGAGTGCTTCACCTGCCCAGACATCTCTGCGCTGGCGTACCCGCTGGGGCGGGAGAGGTCTGACCACGTCGTTTGTCGTCTGCGGACTTTCTGTGGCCTCCGATTGCGGGAGAGCTGCTGGGGTAGGTGCCAAACGCGGCTTGAGCTGAGGAGCCGGCACTGAGTTGAGCGGGACCTGGCCCTTCCACTCCCACTGAGCTCATGCTGCCCCAGCAGTGGATAAGAGCCCAGCTCTTCACAAGGTTTTGTATCATCTTTGTGTTATTAATCTCATTTCTACTCCCTGGCAGCCGTATCGTGGAACATCACAAAATGCCTTCCTACCTCGCAGCGCTGCCACCAGCAACAGCCAGCTGGGAAATACCTTTTCCAGTCAGAAATGCTGTTTTCCACCACGGCTGAAAAGCACTTTTATGGTCAGTGGTGAGGCACTGCGTCTCTGAGTAGTTTCCAAGGAAAACCAGAGCCAGTGCTTAGTTTTTCTGGGTTTCTCTGGAGGGAAAAGGAGCGGGAGATGATGGGGGTCCCCGCGCGGAGGCTGGAGGCCCGGGAGGCCGTGGCGGCCGACGTGCTCCGCGCACGCCCAGCTGCTCTCTGCAGATGATCTGAACGGTGACATTTAACTTGGGCCGTGATCACAGAGTATGACGAATTTCACATTATTGGGCTAATTTAAGGGACTGGCAATTCTTGGTGCTTCTGGCTCGCCTGCAGACACACATACACACCCTTCCTCACAACAAAGTGTAATTAGCCCTTCTTGACCTATTAATCAGGCTCCGTCTTCGATGATGATGTTAAACGTTCGTTTAATGGTGTGTTAATCAGGGCTATCTTTCATCTTCGTTGCAGCGGTGGTTAATTCCGCCGCGTCGAAGCGCTCTTCGTCCTCGCGTTGCCACGTTGGTGGCAACAAACCACCGTCTGCCCCCATGGCGATGACCGACGGACGGGGTGGGACGCGGCCTTCATGTGTGTTTGCAGCCTCCATGTTGTCTGCCCCTGGTTTTGCCCCAGTTCCCCAGGGCTGTGGCACAGCAAAGTCGTTCTTTTTGCCCCATTTTATTAGCTTTGTTGGGTATCTTCAAAGCACGCGTGGTATAAATGGTAAACAATATCAGCTTTTGAGGTATTTAACAAAACGTAGCCCCACTTCCCTTCTTATTCCACGGGAAATTTCTCTGTCTACCTGGAGGAAAAGGAAAAAAAAGCCCCTTTTGAGGGGTTTGCTATGTATTTATTTAGAGGAGTTCAGTGGCCATTCCTAATGCATCTCAGAAGCCTGAAAAACATATTTTTTTTTTTCTTCAAGTTATAATGTTAATTTGAAGGTAACCGTCCTTTCAAGGATTAATTCCAGCCAAAGCAATAACCATTATTTACCGGAGTTTGACGTTTTTATCACTCATCATATTAGCAAATTTCCATTGAAAATGCTAAAACGGTTCGTCATAAGGCACATAACCGCCTTGGCTGTAAAAATGACCAACACAAGTGCCTGTACTCAAACATTAAATTATACTGTAATTAATAAAGACAGTTAAACTGTCTACTAGCAACAGCAATTTAGGTAACCACATTTGATCAGCTATAAATTGTAACTACATTAAAATTCCAGAAATATTAGCAATATGGATTACTTGATGGAAATAGGTGCTGATCACCAACACTCCTATTTTACAACGGAAGCACGGGTCATGTTGGCCACAAAACTGTGGGCGAAGATCAAGGCTGAGTACTTTTAATCTTGTGAAACAAGCAATTACAAATAGTTGCATCGATTTGTTAAAAAGCTTTAGGTGACATAAATTGTTTCCTGTTTAGCTTATTGCTCTGATACATAAATGTCACCCGGTATAATATTAATTAGGGTCACCCAACAACAAGGGTTGGGTGACAGAGTGCATACCAGCAAGGATGTGTCAATCCTTTGTGATGGCAAGAAAAGCTCCGGCCCCTTCGCGCTGCAGTGCTCGACGCCTCATTTTATGTGATGACAAAAGAAAGTAAAGGAAACCGTATTTTAATATGTGAAGTAATTACTTTAGTACCAGTATAATTTTACGCTTTAGGATAAATTACAATGTTTTCATTCTTCTGTTCTTGCCACATAACATAAAAATCCACATATAGCATCAATAAAATAGAATACTGTTTATAAAGGCTTTCTGCTGCACAAGACCAACACTATTCCTCCTAGCAGATGGAAACTAAGCACACATTTCAGTCTGGCGTGTGTTTCTACACTTAATATTTTTTTAAAAAACCAAAAAATGGGCTGTGCAGGTTATTTACTTAACATAAATCAAATGTATCGTATACACTGTTTCTTTGGGTTGGCATACGACTTAGAAAAATACAGTAAGATCCTGAAAAATCTGGAGAAAATTTATTAAATATGATTTTTACTGTAATAGAATATTAATGTAACCCAATGCTCATTTCCCATTAAGTTGATCCCTTTTTAATACACACATGCTTTTTATTATTTTGCACTCATGCGAAAATTCCACATTCAGAGAGTTTCCATCTCCTTAGGAATGTCTCTGGCAAAGGCGCAGTAAGAAATCTTGAACTGAGGGGAAGAAAAAAAAAAAAAAAAAGAAAAGAAACAGACGGCAAATATCGAACGATAAGATGTGGCGAAGCGCTGATGAACTGAAGCAAAAGCCAATGATATAATAAAGGGTAAGAAGGCATTCAGCACGGCGAGGGGAACGGCAGAAACAATTACACCTTAAACCCCTCCTCCTCCTCGCTGCCTCTGTACCACAGCGCAGATGAAAATGTTTGATTTGCAACATAAAAGATTCATTAATTACCACTTGAATATTTAAAGCTATTTTGCAGACTAACAGAGGTAGATAAAGCACTGAATTAAAACCTCTAATAAAATTGTAAAAATATTTCTGCAAGTTTACCAGCGTTGCGATTCCTCCCGGTTTAGGGAGCCAGGCTCGGCTTGTTAGGGAATTAATTTTTTTTTTTTTTTTTTTTTTTTTTTTTTGAGTGGGTATTTGAAGTAAGATGGTGCGCTTGCACAACGCTGTTTGTATCTCGTTTTCAAATGTTTCCCAAATACTCCCTTGGACCCTCTCCCTTCGCACGCGGTTGGGAGGATGCGCTGGACGAGGAGCGTTCGCGCTGTGCGTTCCTGGTGATCCACGCTGTACGCCGGAAAAACGCGTCCCGCCGTAGCTCTGGGACAATGCTCTCGCTGATGTGAGGTGCTTGTGCTTTGTGGGGAGGAAAAAAAAAAATCTGTTAATCCTGTGGTGATTATCCTTGTTAGAGATAAAAAAAAAAAAAATAATAGGAACAGTGTCCTGGTGGAAAACTCACAAAAATAGGAGGAATGGAGATTGTGGGGAGCATCCTGTAACCGCACGGTACACCCCGAATTTGCGCCGTGGAGGCTGAGCTGCGAGCTCCGGGCTTGCCAGAGCTTTTGTATAAATGCGCAGATTGCAAAGGGTGAGTCCTGCAGACACCCCTGAAAAGCACCATGTAACTTAAGAAAAAAATATTTATATTTATATTTATATTTATATTTATATTTATATTTATATTTATTTATTGGCACAACTTCGCCGTGTAGGCAATGCTGAGAGCCCCGCTCGCCAGGCGATGGAAACCTCGGGGGCTGGGAGCTGAATCTGACATTTGACAATTGCCTGTGTTAATTTTTACCTGTTTGCATTCAGTTGGCAGTCGGATTTTAAAAAAAACAACACACCAACCAGCCCACATTCTATTTTTAAACAAGTGACTGTTTGAAATCCACAGCAGTGCAGCGAGGGCTTGATTGCGGGCTGCGGGTTGAAAGATACAGCAGCAGCTCTTTTAGCAGTGTGCTAACGATGATGAGCAGAGCCAAAGTGTGTGGATTTAATAAGAGAAAAACAGTTACGGTTCTTCCCCATTGGCATTAATTTATGCAGTTGGCCAGTGAAATTCAAAACAATGTCCATTTATATTTGGATACACCCTTCACACAACCGTTCCTGTTGTAATTATGGAGTGTCCGCTCCAATTAAAAAGATTTGGAAATTATTCCACTCTGTTCGGATGTGAGGTGGCTGAGTTTGAATGTCCGGGGTGCCCGAGAGGCTGATGCCAGCAAAGGGAGCCCCGTCTCGGGCATCGCCGGCTGCCGTCACCTGGATTCCTCCTTCACCAGCAAATCATAACTTCCAGGGCAGCCGCCTCCCAGTCCTGCCAGAAAGGAAAGGGCGTACTCAAAATATTTCAATATTGCTTATTGTTTTTGGAAAGTCTGGTTTTTGGTTTTTTTTTTTTTTTTTTGGTTCAACCCATTTGTTAATGTTCATTTGTGTTGGGCATGATAAGAGTTTATATCATACGAGTGGAGGGGCGTTTGGTGGGGTTTGAAATATTTTAGACTTTAGAAAAATTATTGTGGGTGTGTTTGTGAGAAAAATGGCTTTCTCCTAGCAGTTTGTAAATATATACGTATATCTACCCGCGCACACTTTTAAATGAGGTTTGCTATGCATAAAGGAATGCAGTTCTGCTAAGCCCAGCTTCTGAAACCTGGAAAGCGAGGAGCCCCAGAACTGCTGACTTCCCGGACGCGGCCGTGTTCGGTACGGATCTCCCCGTCGCTATTAACGGGCGGCGGGAGCTGGCCCTGACCGGGCAGAAGCTTGCGCCCATCTTTGCCTCGAATACGGAGAGCGGTTCTTGGTGTTCCGACAGCAAACGCCCACACACCAACATCCAGCACGCTTTGGGCTTTGCCACCTTTGTAGGCTTGCAGGAGGGGAAAATTACATTCACCGGCCATGAAATTTATTGAAAACAAAAATAAGAAAAATTATTATTATTATTTGGGCAAGGGCTAGAGTTTGTTTTTCACTTATTCAGGCGGGGTTTTCCCCCTGGTTTCCTAGAGGTACTGGGCAGACTGGTGCTGTGGATAATTGTGCAGGCAGAGCTCTGGAGAGCCTTCCAGACACATGATGTCTGTGCCTCACGCTCACCCCAGCTAATTTTATGTATTGCTACTTTATGCTGCGTTTTCAAAGCTTCCCTCCGACACCTCGCGCCATTTGGAGCGGTCTCACCTGTTTACGCCAGCGCTGAGTGCTGCCAAATTCAAAACAAAAACATCTGATAAAAATCAGACATGGTGTTGCTAACTGCAAAGTTCATTTCCCCTCAGAAGTCCTTCTTTAATTACAAAACCCGCATAACCCATTTCCTTTGGTGTGCAGAAAGGTGTGTAATTAAACTATCAGCGTAATACCTTTCTACATGTAAAACCTGCACTTATGAACTTTAACTGCTGAATAAAAACTCCTATTACATGACCATTAAGTATTATGAATAAAGCAAGTCATTGTAGTACTTGATTAATTTTTATGCACTAACCATGGTGTTCGGCACAAATTTGGTTTCCGTCAGTGTCCTCTCGCTCGGCTGTCCCAGTGCCTCACCCATCGTCACCCGGGCCGAAGGCTGTGCTGCGTCTCGCCGTGCTTTTCGCCTGGCTGTGGCCATCCCCAGGCTGCGTGTGCTTTCTGTGGTCACTGTGGAGGAGGAACCAGCTTTGCACCGTTTCTGTGATGTCTCCGTCACGGTGTGGCTGGGGGAGGGGGCGCAGGGCGGCGGTGGGGAGGAGCGGGTCCCCTCTACGGGAGAATGGCTTTGTATGGGGCTGAGCCCCAAATCACTCATTTGGGTGGGCTGGGGAGTTTATCTCAACTGGGTATTTTTTTAACTGATCAGGTCACCTCTGCTGCTGAGGTGTCAGCAGACCCGCAGAGGAGCACCTCTCCGCGCTGCTCGCGCCTTCTGTTTTACAGGATCCCAGAAGCTTTGCGTTACGTGTTACCTACAGCCCTGGTCCTCCCAGAAATGCATCCTCCGCGTACCAGCGTCTTGCCAAGCGAAGTGGGAAGGCAAAAATAAACATCCCAGCTAAAACCCACAACTCCAAAATCTTAACTGACAGCGAGACAGAGCACGCCAAGACGCTGAGGAGGATTACATGGCGCTGGTCCTGGCTGCCGAGGAGCCCGCGCTCGGCAGCCAAGAGGGCATCTCCCATCCTACGTGCGAACGTTCACGTCCCCAAGCCATTATTCATCAATTCCTTGCCGCCACCATCCCATATGCCGCGCGATGATTATGTTGAGCCTGATCTTTGAAGTCTGGAGTCAGGAAGTTTAGCTCGGTTATAATCAATCGCGTTTCCAGCTCGTGGAAATCTGCGCTAACCACTCAAGGCAGCCAGTCTGCATTATGTCCCTGTCATATGTATATATTTGCATGTTCATTAGCCATGTAGTAGCACAGCTGTATGTGGTTTCATTTAGCTTTTAATTATCTTCTTTGGGTTGGTGTTTTCATCTCCACCAGACTTAGCAAAGAAAAGAAAATCACTTAGGCAAAATAAATGCTGCTGAGCAGGACGGCGGCGAGGAGCGCTCTTTCCTTCTGCATCCTACTCCTCTGTTGCAAGAGAGATGTTTGGTTCAAAAGTTCCAACAAATTAATGATAAATCTGTCTCTTTGTTTCCCCCCATCGTATGCTTATCTTACTCAGGTGGTTGTGGGTGTAATTTTTCATTCGCAGCAGGTGGTTGTTTACATATTAGATAAACTCCATCCTTACAATCCCTGGCGTGGATGTTTGTGTTTGCTCCAGCAGCTGCTGTTCCGGCGCTCGCTTGCGCACAGATCAAGGCATCCTCCCCTTCTGATGGAAATGACTCATACCGCGGATGAGCTGAAACGAAAATACCGTACTCAGCTGCAGACACCTGCGTTCACGCGCTGCCTTTAAAAGTTAGGATGTGGCTTCTAGCTAATTTGACTCTCTTCAGGTTCTTATACCACACCCTTTATTTTGGTTTCTGAGAAATTTCCATTAGTAAGAACAAAACAAGGTGACTAATATCTGTGTTGAACTTTCTTCTCCTTTCCTTCCTCCCGCCCCCCGCCACAAGGCACAAAGAGAAAAATTATGTGATTTATTTCTTTCACCTCAATTACTTGTAACAAGTCCAGCCTGAGCGCTTTATTCCATTCCATTCTGCTTTGTTTCATGGTTTGCAGGGTCAAAGGCTCAGGGGTCATCGTTGGCTGGGCAAGCGCTGGGTTATCTGCAGCTTTACCACTGCGCGGGCTGAACTGGGGTGCGACGCTGGAGCCGCCGGCAGTGAAAATGAGACCTCAGCTTTTAACTACGTGGTGACTTCAAATCCAGCCGCGCGCTGCAGGAGCGGTGCTTGCAGGGCTTCAGCAAAATGCAGCCCAGCACCCCCAGCGCTGCGGGGCGGGGGCAGCTGTTTCAGCACAGCTGTCTCTCAAATTAGAGATTTTTTTTGGTTTTTTTTTTTTTTTGGTTTGGTGGTTTTTTTATTTTCTGTTACAGACATAGTGTAGCAGGAGCATAGAAGTGACAAAAACCTGGAAGTCCTCAGCTGCTCCCTGGTTCGTGTGGGCCTCTCCTTGGCGAGCAGAGGAGATCACTGCTTTCACCAGGGAATCGCAACACCTGACACCTTGGTTTGCTAAGCAGCTTGTGCTCTTGACAAGAGCTTCTTGACCCCTCTTGGGGCAGAAGTCCCCGCTGGTTAGAAAGTGCCTGCCAGTACCGATACGCTGCTCTGCCTTCACCCTTCTCACAGGTGATGTCCAGCAGCCTCCCACTGCTGGGCACAGCACACAGCTGCCTGATGAGATAAACCAAGCCCTGCCCGACTCTTCCAGCGATGGTGGCCGGTGTGCTGCTGCCCTTGATGATTTTTTTTCTTCTTTGTTAAAAAGGAATACTCAGTGCTGATGGGGGAAGGCACAGCTTAACCGGAGCCAGTGGTACCGTTTTACTGCTACCAGGGAACCATTGGGGTTTATTTTAGTGGTTTAGTTGGGGAAGAATTCCCAAGTGCCTGTGGGGGAATTGGAGCCAGGTTGCCGGGAGCAGATGGTCTCTTACCAAAGGGCCATAGCTACCCATGAATTAGACTCCTCTGCATCACCTTCCTCACGCAGACCCAGAGGAATGGCTGGAGCAAGCCCCGTCTTCTCTGCTCACCATTGCAGGAGCTCTCCTGTAGCGGGGGAAATGTATTTTAATGATTTGCTTACCTTGACACTTCAAACATTTTCCCAGCAAGCTGAAGGTGTAATTAAATGACATGCCAGATGCCAGTGTGCGTTATGTTATACCACTTCTCAGCTGGGCTAGCGAAAGGGAATGAATGGAGCCTTCAGACAGCTCTCCTATAGATGGTTATTATCTCTTTGCAATAAAGAATGGGTAAGGTTGAGCAGAATGTCAGTAAACCTGTAATTTTCTAGCCTTTCGGTTACCTCCGTTCTTCTGATCCACCGGTGATGTGAAGTTTTGTTGTGCTTTGTTCCGTCAGTTATGGCATCTCTCCAAGGAGGCGGCAGGCTCTTGTGTCACAAACGCATATTTATGGAAAGGTGTGTTCTGAGCTCCCTGGTGTGCCTGAAACCAGGTGTTCTGGGCCTTCTGAGGTGGGTGTGCAGCATGGCCTCTTCAGGGCAACGAAGCTTTTCGGGCAAAGCTTTTTAGCTGTAGGCTGTAAAAGCAAAAGCTTGCTGTGAAACGACAGCAAGATTTCAGAACTTCATACTTTAAGAAATTAAACTATTTTTTTAAACTTTAATAATAGGATTTCTAGAACATGTTTTCTTACTTCATTGTATCTGCTGTCTCGGAAGGTGGGTCTGGTGTATCTCTTGGCCATTGCACTCAGGTTTTAGTGCATTGAGATGTCAGCTTTGCAGGACACCAGCCCAGTTCTTGGGGAGACAAGGTGTTGGCTGTCAGAAGACAAACTTGCTGGTGAAGTTTGTTTACTTACTTGGAAGTGGAAATGTTATTTTAATAATGCAGCCAGAACAGGAGTGGAGGTGTTGGATGTACTCATCGCTGGCTGAAGAAGGGGTTGCTGTGGCATCTTGCGGTCCTCTCCTGGTGAGTTGTGCTCCACACGGAGGGCAGGAGACCAACCTGGGGAAGGAGAGGACTGCAGCAGCAAGGGCCATTTGGTTTCTTGTTTTGTTTTGTGTGTTTTTTTTTTTTTTTTTAAACCCAAACCTTGATAATTCTTTATCTATATATCGATTGCTGTTTTAGTATCAGCATTTTTAATGGGTTGATGAGTTTTTGCCATCTGGAGAGCCGATGACACTGGCCAGCCCCAGCTCGAGCTGGACTAGAGGAGTAAACCCACCAGCAGCTGCCAAGGCTCCCCTGTGCTTTTTGGGGGTGAGACTCTCATTTGACAGAAGAAAGCAACAGCCTGAAACTTTTGTGTGCTGTCAGTTCAGCCTGTGCAGGGCACTTCTCTCCGAAGTGAGGTGTGCTCATAATTAAAGATTAATTTACTAGCACTACAACCAAAACTTTCCTCAAAGTCTACTGCCAACAGACAGGCTCCCTTTCAGTGACATTTGCATTTCTAATTGAGACTGCTTATTACCAGAAAGTCTCTGCAGCTGAGATTTAATTTCATGTATTTGCTGGTTGTCCTCTTAAACCAGTGTTCTGCAACTGATAATTACCAGGTCTCGCTTGCAGGGGGTGTGTGTGAGGGGGCACAACTTCACCCAGCCAGGTGGGCATGAGCAGACGCGTGCACAGGAAGCCACCATGCGCATGAAGAAGACAACTTGTCAATGAGACGTTGAAAAGTTCACTCCGTATAGAGAAGCCAGATGTGTAGAGGAGCAGGATCAGACATGGAGAAGGCCAACTCTCTGCTTTTGTGCTGTGGTTAATGTTTTCTCCATTCTCCCAAACTGTGATATTTCTACTTTGGAAGATAAGTTCAGACTTATAAATCTTAACAAGGGTGTGAATCACTTTCTGTCTCTAACATACTGATTGTTTTTGGGTTTTTTTTTTTTTTGCATTTGTCCTTGAAGAACTGATATTAACACATCTGATTAACAAGTTACAGCACACCATTTAGTCCCCTAGTCGTCAGAAACTGTAAATAGGTGGGCTTCTACGGCACTCGCCATCCCTCTCAGTCCTGCTTTAGTGCAAGGATCAAGACCCAGCAGGTAAAGTCCTGCACACACACTGTGAGAGAGACGGTGCCTGCCCAGAAGAGCTTGCTGCTGGAATGGCAGAAAAGAACGGAAATATTGTTATTCCTTTTTAACAGATGGGAAACCAAGGCACAGAGAGTTGAAGAGGCTTGCCAAAAGTCAGACAGAAATCTGAAAACAGCCAGGAACTGGATCCAGGTCTGCTGAGACTCAGGCCAGTGCCTTAATCACTCGCCTCTTCGTAGATTTTATTTCTGCAGTTAATTGAGTTTTTAGCTACGACAAGCTATGAAATTTCTGCCTCTAGCTATAGTGCCAGTGCTCCTATATCCTATTCTTCACCACACATAATTCCTTTCTTTTTTTTCCCCCGTACTTGTTGAGCAGCCTCTCTCGTCTGCCCACTGCTTAGCAAGGTGCTCTGCGAAGATCTGCCACCATTGCTCCTCTCCAGGCCTGACCTCCCTCACAAATAAATTCCTTTCTTCTCTTCCAACCTCAATTCAATTTGCCCACAGCCTTGTGATAATTCATGTCTGGAGCTGAAAGCACCGCAGTTGTCTATAAGGCTGCTGTGAATAACTCCCTAATTGAGATGCTCGGTCCCCCGGGAAGGAGGAATTTGTGGGTACCACCACGGTCCCACCCCATGTGCATCCCTGGCCAGAAGCCTTGCATGCAGCTCTGTGCCAGAGAAGTCCGGGGCGTAGGCAAAGAGCTTATGCAAATCCTCCCCTATCCATCACCAAAGGGAGCCCTTCATACTTCAGAAACGATGGGAGAAACAATCTATCGATATTCCGTAATGAGCATAAATGCCCTTTATAAATTGTTTCCCTTTTATTGACTCTAAAGCAAATGTAGCCGTGAATGCTGTACATTAATACATTTTATACCTTCTAATGGTTTGATGGCCTCATATATCCAGTAACGCTGAGAATAATCATTAAATTGTAAGGAGTGCAAAATATGTTTTATCACTTGAAAATGGAATTCCTTCTTGAAAGGTAAAACCAGTGGTAGATCATTGATTTGAAAGGTCAGGGTTAAAAAGCTTATTAACGACTGGGTTAAGCTCTAGTAAAATTCTTTGTTTTACTCAGCTGTATGAAGCATTTAGCTAAGTGAGACTCTTCATTAGGACATTAGTGCTTTTATACTAGCTGTGTAAGGTAAAAATCAGTAATTTCCAGCTTATGTTCAGGAAAAATGCATTGCAAGTAGCGCATACTCCTCCAAATAACACCAAGCGACATGTGGCCACGGGTACGATGGGAAACGACTGCTGCAGGGTCTGGGGATGGGGGGGGCAGAAGATGTGCACCATCCCTGTCCTGTGCTGGGGACCCCTGAGTAAGCCTTGCCCAAGCAGATAGATGACGTAGCTGGGTAGAAATACTAGCTTGGGTCCAGAAGCCATGGAGTTATGTCAGGATGCCACAGCGTTGAGTTAATTAGCCCCGACTCCCTACAGGGCTTTAGATTAGATTCGTGGGGCTGCAATGCTTCCTGCCTCCGACACGGGGAGTTTCTGCCGGGGAATCTGGCACAGCAATGGAACCAACTCAAGCTCCTCGTTCTCACCCTATATCCATCCCAGCCATCGCAGGAGCAGGCGGAGAGAGCCCAGAAATGAGGCAGAGTGGGACCATGGCGCGGGAGGCTGCTCATTGAGAGTGATGGGACTTGTTGGAGGTCACACATGAAATTTGGGGCAAGGAGACAACTTGGACCTGCTGAAAGAGCAACCACTTGCCAAAAAGAAGCTGAAATAACTTGGAATAATTGCTGTTTGTGAGGGAGTTTCTTCCTTTCTCAGCCACTGTCTCTTTAGAGGCCTGAAGAGATCAAGCAGGGACAGGATGTGGGAGCACAGAAAGGCGGGATCAGCTGCCTAAATTTAACCCTGCCGTAAACAAGAGCAGATATCTTAATGCTGTGCCATAATGCAGCTGCTGGTCAAGACAAAAAGTCAACATCAGCAGTGGTGTAAAATAATTTCACACAGCTTAGCTTTACGTTATTGCTTTACTAATTCAAGGAATGAATATTTTGTGAGTGCCATGCATTGCAGGAGACGACGCCAGGGCGAGGCTCCTCTCCATCACCCCGATGAGCCAGGGCAGGAACGGCAGCTCCGGCACCAAGCTCCCAGCTGCCTTCCGACGCTGCCGGAGCTGGTACATTGCTGGGGGATAACCAGGCGCTGGCACACAGGCACTGCCATGTGCCGACCATCAACCTGGGCCACTTCCCTCTGTGTGACATGGAAACCTTCTCCTCTTCCTCGGTCCCTCTTTGCTTGGTTGCGTGCTGGCTTTTTAAAACTTTATTTATTTTTAGCACTTTGAAAAACTCAAGCTGTTTTCAAAAAAGATCCTTAATGTTTGTCCTCAGCATCTGCTACCTGTTTCTAACAAAAAAGAGAGACCTAAAACTCTGTCGTGCTGTATTAAGAAGGCTTTTAAATGTTTTTAATGGAACAAAATAACAATACAGACTATAATACCCATAGCATGTGCTTGGTGCAGTGTAATTGCTCTGGGATACTCAATCCTTTTCCCATAAAGCAGCCACACCAACCCAACTATCGGAACAACTTTAATATTTTACAGTGAAATTAAATCGCAGATTAAAACAGATGGTCTGAACATTTCATTACAAGCTGGGGGCGCTGATTTGCTGACCATTGGCTGGTATATGTAAACATATAAAAAGCAAAAGAGTCCTTGGATGCAAACCATACTCTCGCTTAGCTTCTCGTTCATGGCTACAGCATGGTTATGAATGTTATGGATCCAGACAGGGTCTTTAAAGACGCTGAATTCCATTTACTTTTACTGATGAAAGGAGGAGGTCATGGAAAGTGCAGAGCGGGTGTGAAGCGTGCAGGAGGGTTGCTAACTGTCCCGCGATTGCGTTTCGGTTCACAGCTCAGCGGGGCCGGAGCGTTCTGCATCCGTGTGGCACAGAAACCCAGCACCAGCCCCCTGCCATCCCGGGATGCTGCTGGCTCCCGTGCCCGGAGTCTCGCCTGGTGTCCTTGGCTTGTGGCACAGGAGAAGCTGCTGCGACCCCTCTGCTCCAGGCTGGCCCACACCTGCGTTTTCATCCCTGACTTTGGGTGCTCTTGTTCAACCACCTATGTGCAAATCCTTTAAAAGAGCTAAAGTTGTGGATTGCTGGTGCTTCCTTACGCCTTTGTTTGCTTCTCTGGCCAAAGGGACCAGTACCTGTTGCATATGGAGGCAGAGAGGTTTCATTAAACGTTTGCCGCTCGCGTGGCGCAGCGGAGAGGGCAGTGCCACCAGCCCATCAAACAGGCTGTCCTCACTGAACGAGCTAACTCTGCCTTTGGAGGTATTAAACAAACCCCTCACAATTACAGCAAGTACTTCCCCACATTTCCAGCCTACCAGCTGCACTCAGCGATGTTGCCCCAGGTATTTAATTTTTCAGATATTGTCAAACAAACAGAATTCTACTCTAAAAATAATTACAAACAAATCCATAAATGTATTTAGCTTTGGCAGAACTGAAATGAATAGATGTTTCTTAAATGTGTAAATGCTGTGCCTTCAGCCATTTTCCGTGCTGGGTTAACCCAAGTGTAGGGACTTCAGGGAGTCAAAACTTCCTGCTGTGCATCTGTGAGCCAAGGATGCTCTGCTTTACCTCTGTGTCATGGTGCAGTAACATCACAAAGCAATATTGGCACCTAATGGGATGTACATTACAACCTTGCGTATGGATTAGGAAAGAAGACGTTTCCCCATTGCTGTTGGTGTGTCCAGCATCTCTGTCCCAGAATCAAGTCTGAATGAGCTTGGGCTCATGGCACCCAAAGGCCTGGAAAATAAATAATTTGGGATTTCATAGCTTTAGGGGAAAAAAACTGAAGCTATGGTGCTGAGAGTCTTGTTAAGCTCTTGGAGACCTGCAAAGAAATGGGAGAAAGGTTCTGGGAATAAATATGCTTGGCAAGGCAAACAAAAAGAAACCACTATTAAAATCTGCCCTCTCTCTCCCAGTTCAGCGGCAGAGCGTCTGGTGGCTTTTATGGAGTTAAGATTTGACCAGAACATCCAGCTACCAGGGCAATATCTCCGTTTTTGGACTGGTACATGACTGGGCTTGCTGAGAGCCATGGTTACAGTACTGTGAGCTGCTTCCCAGTCACGGATCCAGTCCATGTCAGCCCAGGCCTTAGAAATAACGGACATCAATCATCCCGGCCGGTGCAGGGCCTCATTTCCTGCACGGGGGCTCAGATCTTGAAACAACGATGTGCAAAGGCACATTCACAGGTGTCCACATCTGCTTCACAACTTAAACCTTAAACCCCGGTCCTACCAGGGCTCTAAGGAAACGAGCATCCAAAGAGGAAAGCACAGGGGAAGGTATTAGATGGCGAAGATCACCTTTCTGTGACACTCTTCTTTTAGGATCGTCTTCAGACACGTAATCCTTGATCATCGTGTGTTAGAGCTATCATGCAGAAGAGTTTGTTCGTGTAATAGCATATTGTTGACAACAAACTAGAAGAGCCATTAAAAAAAAATAATATCTTACAATGCATGCTTAAAAGTGTAAAAAAAAAAAAAAAAGGAATCGTATTTTAAAAATCAGTATTTATCAATAGTCCTGGCTGTAACTGGGGATTCACAGCATGGATGCTGAAAGAATGGAGACAGCATGGTAATGAAAAAAGCGTATCCATCATCAACAATACAATACTTACTGTGACCTAAGGTCAGGTTTGTACAGTTACACCAGATGTTAGATTTCAGCCGTCCTTTGAAATGGAGAAACACAATGGTTACTATTCCTGTAGTGTTGTGGATTTCATTAAACAACAGGTTTATCTTTCAGCTTTAAAATGTAGAGCAAGATCAGGATATTTTAACATTTAGGTTTCAGAAAGGTCCAGTAAGCGTGATGTAAATAGGGCTGGCACTACAAAAATAAAAAAAATACAGTTTTGAATGCAAGAGCCAGCTCTTTCCGGTGGCAAAATTCAGCGACGGGGGGAAAGCAGCAGACCCAGTAAATAGCTCTAACAGCATAGCTGTTCCTAAAGCTTCCCGGACAGGGCGTGCGTGGCCCCCGGGTGACTCATGGCCCCACCACCCCGGGGACAGCAGCTCTGCCTTCGAACGGGGCTGGCTTCTCCCTGCCCTTCCACTTTTTTCCTCTTTTCTTCCTTCTCAAGCGATCACAGAGGAGCGGGGCCATCATTAGAGGAGCCTCGCCTAAAAGGCGGCTGGAATTGCTTAGGATTCCCTTTGGCCATCTCCTCTGAATTAGGCTGCTGCCCTCACCTCTGAGCTCAGCCCATTTCTCCAAAGAGGAGACAATCCCTTGCGATGTCGGCCTCTCTTTTGCCTTATTTGCTTTAGTCAAGGTCCCTTAGCAGCCACTGCGGTTTTATATATAACAGTATATATATAATTTATTATGTACATATACATACACATTTATATATAAATACAGTATACATTATATATTATATTAAGAAATGTTCTATTACACACACATATCCATAATCTTAAGAAATAACTGCCACTTTACAATTATATTCTTACTCATTATTATTAATCAGGATACTTAAATTCTCAGGCTAAATAGATGAAATCAAAGACAGGCTTGTAACAGTTACAAAGCAGCCGTTCGATTATCTTCTCCTCTGTTTTCTTCTCCCCAGAACTTTGTGCTGTTTGTAAATAGTCCCCATTTTGGACAAAGCAGGTAAGGCAGAGGAGCAAGGTCCAGATCTTGAATTATTTCATTAAAAATTAAAGCTTTACAAAAGTGTACACATTTCATTAACTTTGCTTTGCAGGCTTTGAGAGTATTCTAAGGGATGCTAATCTCCTGGCTTTAATTAGATTGAAGGTCTCTTGCAAAGACTATCATTTTAATATAAAACGAGCGATCTTCTAGGCTTTGTGAATTGGAAAACAAGAACTCCCATTTTAGATGAACAGTTACACACTGAAACAAAAGAGTTTCGGATTTTTTTGCAAAAGTTAAGGTGTGCGTTAAGGTGTGGTTGGTGTGGTGTGTTTTTTTTTTTTTTTGTTCTACCTAACATGCAACAATTGCAAAAGCCAGACTGTACATACATTCTTCATGCACATCCAGGGATACGTTCCAAAAATCGCCCAGGGTGACCCCAGAGGGACAGTTCTAGAGGGGAGAGGAGCAGGGCAGACCCTGGGCCCGATGACCCACGGGACATCCCCCAGTCTGGGTGCCACCAGAGTGGCCTGGCCATGAGCACGGGACGTTTCTCAGCCCGGCATTGAATGTGTCTTCCCTGCCAGGGACTGCACTGGACTCTCTAAAATCTGCAGTTGTCGCCTGCCCCTGTTCTCCTGCTATTATCCCCTGCTAGGAGATGAATTCTTATATTTCTGACCAAGATCCAATCTTCTCTCCCTTATCAAACGTAATAGAAAATGCTGTTGTTACAGACTAACAAACTCGCCTCCTGGATAAATGTCAATCTATTTTTAAGTGCGGGATCAGCTCGGGAGCTGCCCGTGACAGCATGTCACTTCATGCCAACGCGGTGCCCTGTTATTTCTCATTTCACTCGCCGCCAGCCCGGCCACGTTGCCCGGAGCATCGCCCATTTTCCCTCTGCCCGCTGGGTCCCCTCCACGCGTGAGGGGCCCAATCCCACCCGCTCCCACCTGAGAGCTGGTGCAAGGTGAATCAGGTGACGGCTACAGCAGCATCCCCAGTTTAGGTATCTGGGTGCTCCTGGTTTTATGTGCTGAGTGCTCCTCTTTCAGATTTAAGCCCTGCTCAGGGAACTTCCAGCTACGTTAGTGTAACTCTAGAAGTTGCTCGCATAGCTATGCAATTCAGCTTTCTGCACTTCACTGTTGGGCTTTTGGACCCAAAAGCTTCTTTCAAATTGTCTTATGCTGTCTTTTGAAGATGGCATGCTGGAGATGGACATATCATTCTTGATAGTCAGACACAGGGTAGGCTGCTTTATGGCATCTGAGTGCAGAGAGTGCCTTGCAAAAGCCCCCTTTATATTTACTTGTGGGGAACAGACCCCCAAACCCATTGCTAGCGTTAGATCCAATTTGAACAGTAGTTAATTCAATAATTTTTTTTTTCTTTCAGTTGTTCATTCCTACCAATTTGGTGTACAGACTCTTCAAAATTAAGAGGGCTAAGCTCCAAGTATAAATTTAATTAATCAATAATTGTCATTTTTAAACAAACCTGATTTATTTAAAATTGACCTCCAGAAGAAGAACTGACTCCATTAACGTCAGTGCTTAGCGCTCCGCTGCGGCAGCTCTTTCCGCTGACAGTCTTGCTGGGCAAGTTTCCTTTAAGAGAAGAAAATCCTCAACTTCATTTCCCCAGTTCCCTAATTTTGATTCAGAGCCACATCTTTGTTTAAAGGTTTATGTAGATAAACCTCAATTTTGTCAATCTCAATTTTGTATAAGAAGTAGGATCAACTTCTAATTTCCAATGTTAAATCCTACACTCTACTTTCCACCGCAATATTCTCAAGATGACTATTCCAGGCTAGATCCCATGCTGGGTTCAACACTTAGAATAAACTAACGTAACAGTACCTTCATTTACTCATTAAGAACACGGACTTGCTCTCAAACTCTGACATGCAGTGAGCTTTCAAAGTTCAGGTTAAGGTAGGCAACAACTTTACAGACAATAACAACAGCCCTTGGTACTGCCTGAAATACAGATCCGCTGCTTGCCTATTGCTTAAGGACACGCAATAACACAAGTAAGCTTTTGTGATAGCCTGTGTATGAGTGAGAGATGAATGATCTTCCTGCAGCGTGCCCAGCTGCTACGGTAATGGCATCTTGTTTTAAGCACCTAGCGAGAGGTGAAAACTCATTGGCCATCATATTTTCTTCAGTACCGTATCTATCTCAAGCATTCCTGATGCCACTGCTACCGAAACAGCAGCAGAGTATCAGCACAGCGGTGCTAGGCTTGCGGCTGCTGCGCTGCCAGGATGCTGCCGCTTGTTCTCCCGCGAGCACTGGTCCACATGGATGCAGCAGGGTGGGGAGAGCCCCGAGCTCCAGATACGGCTAGAGAAAACCCCTTTCCAAGCTCATCTCTGCTGCAGGCAATCCGTAAAACACGAGCACTGCATTCTCCTTCCTAGCAGAGTATTAGTAGAAGACAAATATTAAAGCATGCAAGACGTTCAAATATTATTAAGATTGTGAGGAATGATCATACTGGGGTAAAACTAAAGTCCATGTAGCAATCATCTCTGGAGTCTGGTGCCTAGAAGAATACAAGGTGCACAGATAGCATGGCTTAGGCTACGTGCCCGCTCCCAGCCAGCTAGAGTTAGGTCCTCTCCCACCACACCTCGCTCTTCTCCTGTAAGATTGACCTAACAAACACTTTTCCTCGACGTGCTCTGACAGGTGCTACATCTGAACAAATTTTAATAGACAGCATATTAACTCTGACGGCTTCAGATCGCTGAGGTATGTGTGTGAGTTCGCATCTCCTGTATAAACAGTCCTGACGCTCATCTGCTTTGATCAGTATCACTCACTTTTGTGATCCTTGCTCCTTCCCAGCATGGTGACAAGTTTTTGGTTCCATATCAACATCAATGTCTCATTGGCTGTAATGGTGCTAGAGATGGGCCTGTTCATCTCCGTATCATATCCTGGCAGTTCAAAATTGATCTGAGGATGTGAAAGTTTTCAAAAAGTATTGAATCCTCTGTTGAACTCTAAATTTCTGAGCATCTCATTGCTGTGGATTTTTATGATCTGGAAGGTGCAGGTACGTTTCTGATACCGCTGAGTAGAATGGAAGGAGATAGAGCTACAGCACGCTTGGACTCTTTCCTTCTCACACTTTCACTTCCAAATCTCTGCCTTTTAACCATTGGGCTGGAAGAGATGTTACTCAGAGCAAGGTAATGCAGAAGAAAAAATACATTATTCTAAACAAGGGAAATTCCCAAGGAAGAGGGTTGGCATTACACTTTCTACATGATCTCAGAATTTGACTCATATTCAATGGGTCTGGTGGGTCTATTACGTTTATGCTACCTTTTTTCCTGTTTTCTTCTTTATATGTATTAGAATATATATTTGGGACCAGATCCATAGCTTAGCTCCATCAGCTTCAGTAATGCCATGCTTATTTCTACCAGACGAATGTCTGCCTTTAAATTTCAGAGAATATGAGCAAATGCACTAAACCAGCCCTAGACTACACATTCCACTGATTCTCCTCTCTCTCTTCAAATTCCCTTTGCCCCAGGCTATTACCTCAATCTACTTACGTTTTTCTAGTGACTGGTATACAACTTAGATACTTAGACCAAAACATATTGGTTTGATCTGTGTTTAAAGCAGCATCTTCTGAAAGCTCTGCTTGCACTTGCATGTTAGCTAGCATTCTGGGTTTTTTTTTCTTTTTTAAATAAAGACTATTCTAATCTGTTACAACACCACAGAGAGGTTTTTCCTCCTTCTTTAGAGACAACTGCAACATGCAAATAGAGAAGTGTGTGTCTATACACATGCAAACTAATAATTACGCTCATTTTGAAACCATTTGCTTCAACCCATAAATAAAGTCTATTAACTCTGAACTATTGATCAAATGTAAGGATCAGGGATTCCAGCATCATCTCTTTCTCTGTAGGCTGCTACCTCCACCAACCCTTATAAGTTAACATTTGAATTGGAATTAGCCCTTGTAATTACATTTATATTAATAGAATTAGAAGGCAAATGTTCTTCTGGGTTTTATCTTCAAGTGATAAACCGAATTGTCACTTCAATCTATTGCGCTTGCACAGAGATTTACTATATGTGAATCTCGAACTAATTTTAAGATTGAAACTTGGACAATTCTGGGGACAGACCAAGATCAAGCGACAGATTTGTCTGCTCTCAGGTAGCTGTACCTCACAAAGCTTTTCCTTTCCCAAACCCTTATTGGTTGCTCTTGTTAGCCCTTTCTGTAACCCAGTCTTGCATCAACTACTTAGTGTGTACAGAAATGTTTACATCCCTCAAGCTTGAGCCTCCTTAGTTCCTCTTCATTTACCTTTCTTAGAGCCTGCCCATTTGTTCTTGTATTTGACACTAGTTTTCTGACATCTCTCCTCACTATTCCCCTTAGAATTGTATATAAAATAATGATGTCCACCCTGAGCCTTCCTCTCTTCAAAAAGCACTGACCTAGTTTCTCTGCTTTTACAGTAGAAGTTCTCCAGTCCCATGTCAACGAGGTTGCCCTGACATATCTTAGCTCTGATAGTTATCTCTCTTTTAATAATAGCATCCTGAATAGGGATTATCTCCTCTAAATGCATCTTCATCTGTTCCCTGTAGAATATTTCCCTTTGAGTTACTTCTGATTGATCTGGTTTTGGTGGTAGGGCTACGCAAAGATAGCTCTGATCTTTCTATCCAGGGCCTGACCACAGGTGATGACGCCTGTGGACTTTGGCCAGAATTGGAGCCTTTGATAACGTATTCCCCAAACCTGTATAAAACACAATGAAAAAAGCCAGAGTTTAAATTGCTCTTTCGTATTATTAATGGAGCAGCTCCTCAGCCAGAGTAGTGGGTCACTTAAGCCCTTGGATGTGTGCACAGATGACAATATTGCCTACTAGCTACTGAATCGTTATTTTTTTTACAGCACTGCTCGCTTATTTTCCTTCACTTTGCAGTATATTCTTTCGTTTCGTTACGTCCACACTTCCCCCTTTTCCTAAGGACCTGATCCGCCATCGTCAACATGAAGGGGAGATTTCACCCAGGCTCCTACAGGAACATCATGAAGGCCTGGCTTTTAATTTAGGTAAGTGTTTAGCATCCTTTGATTTCTCTACTTATTTTTCAAATTCACTGCCCTCGTTTCTCTACCCTATTTGTTTATGCCTTTTTTCTGTATCCTTTTTCCTTTCTCATTGACCTCTGACTGACAAAGTACTCTCAGGCTGTAAAAACTTCCCATTGCCACTTACCGTGATGGTGATGCTGGAGTCACACCACTATACCTGCAGTCTGATGGTGTGTGCGTCTGCTTTGAGGTTCATGTTAGGCATGGTCTTACCACACGCCGCTGAAAAATAGCGAACTTCAGTGGCTTGGGTCTCTTCAGGGTATGAGTGCTGATTTGAGCTGGGACGGTTTATGTGTGAAACTGCTCTGTTTGATATATTTGAACCAACCAGACCGGGTAAGCAATTTTTCTTTCCAATATTTATCGAAGAATGTAGGTGTCCTCCATCACCTGCCTTAGTTCAGTCTCAGAAACTGGTTGCACCAGCTGGTTGCTGTGCAAGGATCATTTCTGCTGTGCTGCTCAGGAGAAATCAAGCTGACTTCTATACAGCTTGTCTAATTTTGTGTGACAAAAAGCATCAGGAACATTTGCTAATTTGCTTTGTACTGGGAGCTCCTTGCAGCGGGGAGCATCCTGCCTGGCTGGGGAGAGGGTCTTGTTTTACAGGGTGATAGCCTCCATCACTTGTAATCTGATCTTTGTTTTCCAAGGGGGTGTAATCCTGATTTACGCTGATGTTACAAATTTTTTTTTAATTAAAAATAAAATATATTATTCTACCAAAAATGTGCAGCTGGTTGGGTAGCCCTTCAGAGTCCTTTCTGTGGAAAGGAGGCAGACCAAAATGGCAAAGACATTAATTGATTCTTTCTCACTGAAACCTCTGGACTTCTTCCTCAAGCCAGTGTTTCATGTAGATACATTATCTCACTGAGAATTTCTTGTCAAAATATGTTAAGTAAATAAAAGAGAGGTGAAATATCAGCAACAAAGCTAACAAATGGAGCTGAATGCTCCACTTGAAAGAACAGATCTGGCTGTTTACCATGCTAATCTGAAATGAAATGAAAATGTATGTTTTTCATCTTTTCAGACAACGATCTTCAAATACAGGTAGCTAAGGTCTTTAACAACATAGTTGTGGGTTTTTTTTTTTAAGAAAAACTCTATTGTGGAGGTATTTTGTGTGTGTGTGTGTGGCTGGATCAGCGTAGAAACTGAAATATCTTTTACTGTTGATAGACTTACCAGTCTGAGCCTTATATCATACACTGATTCAACTTCCCTGTCTGGTACATGCCCACCTGACTTGTTGGTGCTAAAGAAGGGTCTGCAAACACTCCTGTGTGCTCTGAGCTTCGCACTCCCTTCGCCATATGTCAAGCCCTAAATCCCTTCTCCCAGTCTGTCCCAGTGCACATAGATGGTTGTGCTGGGGGGCCGTTCAGTAGCACCTAAAAAGTGCTCAGCAGCAACCGAGCCAGACATTAGTTAGAATTATTGGTAACACTTAATATTTGTTGAGTTCGAGTTAGTGTTTTTCTCATACTCAGGGGGGCTGAGACTAACTAGGTGTTATTCTTTGCTTCACAGAAATTAAGCTCGACTCACAGCTCGGTTCCAGCAGCTTTCCGGAGGGAACATCCTCCCCAGACGGGCTGCACGCTGCTAATTACAAGGGAAATCCTGGCAGTGTCAAAGTCGGTGCCAAAAGCTCCCTGATTGCAGCAATGCCGGGATCTCACCAGATGTCTGGGTTGTTTATCCGGCTGGGGGTTTCTTGCCCGGGTTGTTCGCTGGCCGGCCTTGACCTTCCTCGGGAGTCACGGCTCCTCGTCCACCCCCGCAGAAGAAGGGCTGCTTCTGACGCAGCTCCGTTCCCTGTCCCTACCTCTGCCTGCTTCTGTCTGACGTATCCTTGGCGTTTTTCAGTTTCTTGCAGCCAGAGAGGAAAAGAAGCATCTTATCTGGCTGTGGCTGTTGGTGCTTTTCCGTTGTCTGTCACCCAGACTTGGTGCCGGGCTCTCCAGTGATCATCGAAACGTGCCTGTACATTCCTACGTGGAAAGATGGTGTGAGCCTCAAGGAACTTACTAGTTAAGGAGAGACAGGAATATGAAAGTGATTTAATTTTTCATGAAAAACTGTGCTAGGAACTACTAGACTTTCCAAAATATATTCCAAAGAAATGCAAAGATAGATTCCCGACCGGCATTAATCAGTGCTGATTAAGTCATGGAGCTACCCAATTTCTGCCTGGTGAGTACTTTTCCTGTCATTGATTTATTGCCTTCCTTAGAAAAATAAGACCTGGGAAATAAAGAGTTCAAGTGAATTTGCTCAGTTACCCAGCCAACTGTTGACTATGGTACCGGGGATAACAAATATTTGGGGGAAATTCCTCATGCATGTTCATGTACCAAGGTCAAGAGCAGAAGTGTCCCGTGTACGCTCCAAATCTTCCAGAAGCCATGGGACACAGCTCAGCTGCAGCAATACACACAGGGCCTGCAAAGAGCAAAAAGAAGATGTGTGGCTGAACAGGCTCCCTGAACACCTACGAGGCAGCACACGTGGAAAGCATGCCTGCAGAGAGCCCGGAGCAGCGCTTCCCTCACTGGAGATGAGAAAAATTTGCTTTTCCTTCTCAGCCTGCCATAAGAACAGCTGTGCTCGTGTATGAGATCCAACACTTGCCACCAGTGCTCCCATTGATAACCGGCCGCAGGGAGCTGTTTCTGTCCTCCTATTCATAAGAGAACCCCTCAGTCTCTATGACCTCATGTTTGCAGGACGGTGCCGTGGGGTTATTGTTTTCCTGCAGACACATGGTATTATGTTTAAGTCATTGGATACATTAACACCACCGCCTGGTTTTTTTTTTTCAAATGACAGCACATTATTTGTTAAATACGTTCTACCCCATCTTCTTTAAGATATTTTAAGGATAGAGTCTGCAGAGCTGTACAGAGGGCAACACTTATCAGGTTTATCTGTCTGACTTCCCAGTTTGCCAATGTTGCTTTCCAGCTCCCTTTAGGGTATTTGTTGCATATTTTAATTAACTTGATATGATGAACAACTTTCATAAATTTACGAACTACGCAGTGTGAAGAATACCGCTGCAAGGCCTTCTGCTGGGGACAACACGTGAGACTGTCCAGACAGAAGATATTCTTTGATATTTGGCTATCCATTCTGTGCTGTTACCAATGGATCTTGTGTCTGGAAGGAGCTTGTCACTTGGAGAAGACGTCAGATCCTTTAAAGCATGTGTTACTCACAAATTTCTGAGCACTTCTTAACACTTCAGAAACTATAGCTAAGTCATGGGTAACAAATTCATGCATTTCCTACAATAATTTCCTAAGCGTAAGGACCTTTGCTTTAATGTCACGGAACAAAGCGAGATAGCTCTTCAAGATATGTTTAAACTGCGATGAACAGACTTCTTCACCTTTCTCCCTTTTTCCAGCCGAAGGCACACAGACCGTTTGCTCCTCGTCCTGTGGCTCTCCCAGCTCAGAATGACAGTCACTTGGTGTGCCCTAAATGCGCTTTCCCATGACCAGGAGAGGAGCATTTATTGCTCTCTTACTCATGTTGACCATACATTTCCCATCTCTTTTATTTTAATGAAAGCTGCATTGGTACAAACATTTGCCTATTTGCTTGCCAGTGGCACCTGTCACCAACCTCATCTAGTGACAATGAACAAGCATTATTTTTTTTTTCTCTCCAAACCAGAATATTTACATATTTAAACTCTGAGGCTCAGCCCACCCCACCCTTTACTCCAGATCTTCGCCTCTGCACCGCTGCACTAAATAAATTAACAAGTTATCAACAAGGCTGCCAGGCCACCACGGGCTCCCCATTACTGAGGCTGTCATTGCCACTCAGGGCTCTGCTGGAACGTGACAACTTCGCCGCAGAAGGTCACTCCCCCCAGTCACTCTCTGGCTGCTGCTCGGAGGCAACCATTCCGAGAAATGATTTGTTACGGTGGAATCGGAGGCACATTCGTTAGTTAATTCATTCTGTAAAACTCAAATGAGATGAAAAACAAGCAGAGATCTGACAAATGGCATTTAATTATGTCTGAGCCTAAAATTCATAATACATATTTATGCTGCCCTAAGTCATTCGCAGCCGAGATCCCTTTTATTCTTATAGCGGAGTCCAATTACTGATAGTGATGGGCTACCCCGCGTGCTTCCATTGTCGTGTCTCCTTCTTTGTGCCTTGACTTCCCCTCAACAGGCCACAGTCTCTCCCTGGGTTTACATGCTGCGGTAGGTCTCTAGGTGTTATTAATCCATACCTGCGCAAATAATGCAAAGCTGAGCTTATAGGCACCTCATAGCTTTATCTTGAAAGCTTGAAATGGTCTGGTTTCTAATCACGCTTGGTCTCTAACTTCTTCATGGGCTTTCGTTTCAGGCCTGGGATCTAAGACGACACCAGGAAGAACTGCATAAAGACCGTGTCTCCCTCATTAGCACACAGCAGCTCTGACCTAGCGAAATATTTACAGGCACTTGAGTGCACATCTGAATGGGTTCAGTATATACCTGCTTCCACTTTCAACTGCTAGAGTCTACGGATGCTGCATTTGGGGTAAAGGACTGAAACATCTTTGGCACAAGAACATATGTTGCAACTGTGCTGAAGATGTGTGTGTATTTTTATAATGGTTTGGTGCTTTTCTTGTAAAAGTAAGTAATTCTTTAAGTCCTTCTCTTGATATGGCATAGAGTCTCTAACCAGCATCCTGAGCCATGCCTGACTGGAGAGAGACTTAAGGGAGAAGAGTTTCCATCTTCTCTTCTCTCCAGCCTCCTGAACCTCCACTCTCTGCAGAGCCAGGTACATTGGAAATCCTTCTCACAACCGTGAAGCCAGTAAGAAGCTTTTCTTCCTCTGCAGTGGGCTCCCACCCCAGCCTGACCACCCCTGCCTCTTGACCTCCTCCACCATGAGACAGCAGCCCCCAACAGCCTCACCTGATCCCTTGAACTGGAATCTCTGGGGAGGGGGATCTCCTCCAGCAGCTCAGGAGGGAGTCGTGTAGCTGCGTGCAAGCCTGGAGAGTGCTTTTTGTGCTTCTTGACATTACTGCTCTGCCGAGGCACCAGAGACTCTGCCTTTCCTCCCCTCTCTCCTGGCACGCTGCCACCCAAGCTCACCAGGCAGCCTCAGCTTTTTTTTTTGTTTGCTGGTGGGAAATTTCATTTGACCCTTTCAAGTGGGACAAGAATAGATATTAGATTTGTTGACGATGAAGTGCTTTTATCTGAATTCAACAAAAGAGATACAATGAAAAGATTGCAGCTGTTGAGCAAAAGCATCACACCTATTACGGAGTTCATGTGCATTTACAAGTGGCACATCAGTGAAGGCTCTCCTCACCCCAGCAGATGTACGCTCCTTCCACAGAAAACTTGTTAATCTTCCCGTCAGTTCTGCATGCTTTACATACCTTTGGGAAAACATGGTGTTTGACTCTCTTGCCAGATCTTGCAACGACAGAAACGCTATTAGCAGGTAAAAGCTACATGGGGGTGCTTTATCTTTCTGAAGTCTTCTCGGTCTTCTTGCTGCAGGAGGTGACAGCAATTTAGAACACTACATAACTCAAGTTGCAATTAAATTCTAAGACCACCATGCCCCTATTGAATAAACATCATCTTACTTTATACACATATTTAGATATATACATAGAAAGATAGATTAATAGATAGATAAATTTCAGTTAGAAATATAATTAATTTTTTGCTTATTTTCATATACACACACATAAAGTCACACAGCTACTAAACCATATGTTCTAAAAATTAAGGTAGCAAATCAACTCAGTCAGGAAGCAAGTAACTCAGACTTGGCAAAGGAGACTGAGAAAAAAAAAAAAACAAAACCCCAAAGTAACTATTATCTGACATCATACAGCAACTGCACTTCATAATAACGGCAATAAACCATCTACTAACCAGAGAAAATCCTGATGAAATTTGGGGAAAGATACAGTTTGCAGTCAATCAGTTGTGCAAAAGTAGCAATAAGCATTTGCCCACATCCTAATGAATGGGGACATGGGAGCACGATTGAAAAGGGAACAGCAAACGCTTTGCAAGCTCACCAAGGTGGCTTGGGTCAACAGTATTGGGTAAAAGTCAAAGAGAGCGTGACCATCCTGGAATACATGCACCATGGCAGCACCCAGTGTGGTCGGTGAGGACCAGGACCCACAAGGCTGCTTTCATTCGTGCTGGCTGGATTTTCCTTAGAAACCCTCTAAAAGTCCAGTCCTGCTGCATCGTTTGCGTTGGCTTTCCTCTCCTTGTGACCCTTGATCAGCAAATGGAGTAGGCACTAGGCAGGCTTCAGATGTTTCATCATGGAGAAAGAACTCATATAGGGAACATTCAGTTCATAGGCGCTGACTTCCAAACACTTACAACCACTTTTTTACGCCTTTCATGTCCAGTCGACATGCAACTTAGGTCCTTCTCCATAAAGGAATGACTCTCGCACCTCTGCTTGTGGTTTTGATCCAGTTCACATTTTGGACTGGTATTGGCATTGCGAAAATCCCATCTCTTGTGCACAGTGATATCATAAATGGCAGAGTAAATCAATATGGAGGTTCCCAAGCCCTAGAGGTAGCTCTGTCTCTGTGGTGATCAAAGTGTGCTGATGTCTACAAAGCAGCATGGCCTCAACCTTGCACGGGGTCTCTGCAGAGAAATACGGAGCTCCTGTCCAGGGGGAGAATCCTTGGCTCCTTTTCGAAGCCTTGCATTCATTTACAAAGTAAGGATTGCACCTGACAAATAATAATCATTAGGATTTAACCAATAATTTCTTCCAAGCACCTTATCTTTTAGTAAAATCTCAAAAATTTAATTTACATCCTTACACATCCAAAAAACAGATCTCTAGTGAGATGAAACCAGAGTATTTTGTATCACTGATTTACTATACATAACTCCTAAGCAACCAGGACATGTGCATCTCTTGATTTAGTTTTTCTTCTCTGCTGATCCTAGTCTATCTTCAATGCCTTCAAAACTGTTACAAAATTGAGATGAATGGAGGACTCACCCTCTAGGTCCAAAACCGCATGTCCCCTGCCCCCAGGACATCAGAGGAAACCTTTCTCACCTCGCTAGCTTCCAAGCTTGGAGCTCCTGGTGCACAAACCCAGCTCGGTGTTTGAGGTTCAGAGCGTTTTCATGGACAAGCGGTGTCATTCAGCAAAGCCTGCAGCCAAACCATGAAAGCTTTTCAGTGACTTCAATACAATCCAACATTTACTCTGTGCTGATGAATGAAGTAAATGTTCAGCTAATTACTTACTTCATGCAGCTTCTAGTCCTAATATTAAACCATTGCTTCATTCTCTATTCCTGTGCCCTTTCCAAATAGCAGTAGAGTATTTTATGGGATAACCTCACTCATTTTCCTTCCCTTCTTCCGGTGCCTTGCAAGAAAGTGCTCTCAAAGGCAGACCTGGAGTTGGTGGATAAAAAAAAAGGCACAACCAAGGAGCAAGACTGAGTTGGAGCAATCAGTGACTTTAGGCTCCCTCCTCATCCCAAGTGGCTCTGGCAGTTTCCTTTTATTCTTTAACATTGTCCATATTATTTACACAGCTGCTCCACTAACTTTTTCTTGTTACATATTTATTTATTTCTTCCTAGTGTGGTTTTTTTTTTTTAGTAATAACTTTCTCCCTTTAGATATTAGAACAGCATCAGTTTATGTTTACTGCCTCAAAAAAATTATTTGCTTGTAATTAAAACCACAAATCTAACAGTGCCGACATACAGGAGTGACCTGCGTTGAGGGGGACGCAGGGGCAGGTTTTGAAAGCTGAACCACGTCATTTCAAGATCCACAAGCAGTTTTTAGGGGGTTTCTATTATTGTTATTTCAAGGTCCAGGTGTCTAAAACTGTAGTATTTTTCTCACTTGCTTCTGCTAGCTGGTTTAAAAAAAAAAAGTATTGATGCAGCTGTACACGTTATAGCCGCGTGTGCCTGCCCGCGGATTTACATGTGCAATTACCCCAACAGCATACAACCCTCAGAGGCTCGCACATGCAAAAAGCCTGTTAGCTGTAAAACTGTTGGCAGGGATGCTCCGTTTCCGTGTGCGCTCACAGCGAATATACATATACATTAGGTGCAGAAGTGCACACACGTTTTTGAAACTGGAGGCCTCCATGTGAACCTAAAGAAGAAAAGACAAATGCTTGGAAGGAGGGCTTTGGGTCAGATTCAGTTAGCAAGCGTAAATCTGCTGGACTGTACTGATGTGCCTTATACCAGTGCAACTCGTTTTCTTCAATTAAATGTAGGAAACCACAATGGATTTATAGTTTTCTTATTTTTGCCTTTATATCTCTTTGTATGTCTCTCATCTTCTTTAATTTTCCCTTTCTGATTCTAATAGATGGAAAACAGCCCAATTTTTTTCCAAAACTTCTAGGCACCTGAAGTTAACAGAAAAAAAAACAACCCAACTTTCTGAGTACTAACATGTTTGAAAATCAGGCAACCAAAGATGGTAAACATAGACTTAGGTGTCTGAATTTAGGCATTTATTTTTTAAAACCTTGGCTTAGAAAAGAAAGTATCTGAATGTATATAGATAATATAAATCACCAGTCACTTTTATTACATGTATGTTTATATAAAGACCTCAGAACACGTTTTTAAAATGTAAACGTCCCTTAGCATGTTTAACTATGTGTCTAAGGAAGATGTAGGACAGAAAGAAAACAAAAGTTTGACAAATGTTTCTGATCAATCCTGAAGAAATCAATAGGAATTCACTCACAGCATGATTTCATTTAACTTTCCATGCTAGGAATAGCAACCTGGCTTTCCGCTAAAGCTCAAGCATTCATACTTCTTAGTGATTTAATTCTCATGTCAACATACATGAGGCAGGCAGAGAATGGCTTGGAGATTTGGAGGGGAGGGAAAGGACGAGCAGACAGAAACATGTGGAAATTATGTGGACCGAATTGTATGGTTGGGTGGCTTCGTTTCACCAAAACCAGTTTCTAATAGAAAATAGGGTTTCCATTGCGGCGCACATTCCTCTTCCCCTTTGAGGGAGCAGAAGGTGCCTGTTTCTCAAACTGTATTTTACTGCTTATTTGAAAAACATCTAACACCTGAAAACTAGAACAGCTTGGTAGAGAAAAAGAGAGGAAAACCATTGACTCACAACCACTGCCTCAGTACTTTGGTGGGAGCCACAACCTGGGTGCCTCCCACCCCTGCAGCCACACCCCGCCGTGCCCAGAAATTTGGTATCTCCGTTTTGTACACTCTTGAGGTGCTGCTGTAAAACACAAAGAGCAAAAGAGGCTTGAGGGGTGCAACCATAGCTCTCATGAATTAGTTTGATTTTTTTTTTTTTTTGGCCAAAAAGGAAAATATTTTGGCCCATAATTCAAATATCTTAACAGATAATTTTGGTTTGGAAATTTTCCTTTTTTTTTTTTTTTTCTTTTCAGAAAATCAAAGTCTTCAGTGAAGAAAGCCACCACTTCCCACCTCCCAAGCAAGGTAAAACCGTTAGTGGTACAAGCTCCTGTGTCAAACTTACTTCTGCTCCCTTAGCAGACCAGAACCTTTTATGCTATATGGAAACCAATGGAGCATTCAGACCCAGAGAACATCTGGTTTACAATATTTTTTTCTTGTTTATTCATGTTTGTGCTCCTAGAAGCATGTGCATTTGGGTCTTTAAGCTTGTGCATGTGTGCATGTATGTCTGTTCCTATTTACTCTCAATATAAACCGTTTTCTGAAAGGACATGATTCATACGGAGATGAAAGAGCGCTATCCTTCATAGAAGTTTGGCTCAAAACCTGAGCTTGACACACAGTGCCATATTGGACTAAACCAAGGTGTGGAAACAATGTTCTCCAAATACTGAGAAAGAGTCCAAGCCTGGATTGGTCCATTGCAAGGAAAGTTATGGATAATAAAAAAGATCCCAGCTTTGCTGCTTCATTGAATCCCTGGTTATATATAAAGCAGATGTCCTTTTTGCAATACACAATGTGTAGGCTAAGAAACTGTGACATCTGAAAGCGACTTTGCTTTGAAATTCACCTTTTTATCTTGTGTATGCACAGAATTACGTGTGGATACACACATCCCCTATATAGCTTAAAATGAATGATTTATTGTGAATTTTTCCATCAGCATCCAGATTTGACTGATCATGGAATTCATACAGAACAGACGAAAAATCTTTTACTTTTTGGCTAAACTGATGAGTGAGTCTGCAAAAGGAAACACCACAAAACCCAATTTCAGTCCAACAAGCTGAACAGGCTCTATTATCATGATCTTTATTTTTCGTTATTTTTGTGGGCAAGGTATGAAGGAAAATAGCTAGGTCTGTTTAGCTGCCTGAACAATAGAAAAGTTTATGCAGCTCTTGAGCTGAAATGTTTTTGACAGTTTTCAATTTTAGCTCTTTTGATTTGGTAAGAAATCTGCAAAAATATGATTTTGAAAATCACCAGTTTCATGCTTTCTTCCTTTCTCAAGATGAGACTATATTGTCCAACTCCTCTTTACTTACGGTGTCTGAGGGAATCCTAGAGAATAGCTGGCAAGGATCAGTGCTGGGCTGTTGCTTAGGAACTGCCTGGGTTTCTGTATTATTGCCTGATGTAATAGTTATATTGCCCACTTGCATCTGTTAACAAGCAATACAACAGAATCCACAGGTACCAATAAAGAAATAAAGCTTGCATTCATTACTTTGCTTGAAAAGTCATCAGCGCTTTTTCTGGCTTGGCAAAAAGGAGGAAAAACATTTTGCTCAGGTGCTAATTAATAAAATAGAAGATCTATTGACTCTACAAATATCTATTTTATTTAGATTTATTTATTTTGCCCTCGGGGAAAATGCATTGTGAAGAATGTAATGTATCAGCATAATTACAATTTTGCAATGCCATAGGAAGGCATGAGGCACGAGCTGTGGTTAGTTGGGTTTTTTTTTTGCTGTAAGCTATATTGTGGTAACATGACCATTCTTTTAATGTATTTTAAACAGAAGTAGTATGGGTTCATTTATAAAAGCAGTAGGACAGGACAGGACGTTTCCATTGAGTGCTATTAGTAGACGCTCAGCAAACCCCAAGTTACAGATGAGCTGGCTTACCTTAGCCGTATCAGCAGTGCCAAATCCAAGGGTGGAAAAAGGAGCAGAGGGGATGCTGAGAGCATGAGACGGACTCTACAACCACTTTCGGGAAAACTATTTTTTTCTATATCAAAATTAAAAAAAAAATTTAAAAAATCAACATTTAGGGATCATTTGTTAAGTTTCTTTTTTTTTAATAACAAGGCTACACTTTTTTCCAATGAAAGCCAAGATGCAAACTTCAGTCCTACAGCCCCACCACGGTGCAGGGAATGTTTAATTTGTGCACGCTGTCACTACAGTACACGCTCACTCGCCACGTGGGACTCGCACGCTGCCGTGAACGCGGCTCCTGTGGAAGGCTTGAAGGCTGAACTGCTTTTACAAGCCTACCCCCAGCAACAGCCTTCCTGCGTTTAGAGGAGACATGAGAAAAATGATCACAGCCCAACCCTGAGCCATTACGCCTGGGGAAAAGCACAGGAGGAGTCGCAGGGAAGAGTAGACTCTGTGACAGTTACTTTTCCTAAGTAAATCTTACTCACGGGAGGACAGCTACTGCTTGGATGAATTAAGTTTTGCTCCATCTGGGGGGCCTAGATTTGTAAGGGAAACCAGTTTAAACCTCCGATTTGCCGTTCCGCTCCCTCTCCACAGGCAGAGGTACTGCGTCGGAGCACCACGAAAGCCGAGGTCGTTCAGCGAAAACAAACGAGGGGGTGCACGCTCGTCGCAAGGATTTATGAATGCAACTCATATTAGTGTTAATGGGAGTTACACGCGTAAATCCCTGCCCTTCAACATGATAATACATAATATACCCCTTAATTTTTAATTCACCAGGGTCTCAATTTTAAAGCATTTTCATATAGTTTGTCCTAATTATAATCGTTTTTAATGACAGCTTAAAAATTTCACACGACTGTCTTATCACATACGGTACTTAATTTCTCAAGTGAACAGTTTCAATGTGGTGTATTCTGGGAATTTTGAGAACTAAAACAGTAAGGAAAAAAATACTTTGTATAATCAAATGAGATGATGTTATTATTCCACTATGTTTCATACACACTGGCACAGTTTCTCACAGTAATGGTGGCCATTTTGAACAGTGCTTAGAACTACGACCTGGATTTTTTTTTTTTTTGAAAGTTATCTTATGGACCAGGATTTTTTTTTTTTTTTCGGTTCTTCTCTCATGGCCAGTACTGATACAAATTAGTAAGCAATTATTAGTTAACGCAGACTTTAAGGATGTTTCAGGCTATGGACTATTTTTCTGTTTCTGTAGGACCTGATAAACTCCAAATATGCAGCTAAAGCATCAGTGCTTGGACACTCAACAGACAACCATTTGCATGGTGACTTTGAAGGACAAATGACCAAGTTCAGAGCACAGCCATGCATCTCACATATTGAACACCTGACCTGGCCTTCAATACCTCATTTGCACAGGCAAAATAGTTGTTACTGGGGTAACTGGTCCTGCACTTCACATCCTAACAAAGGGATGCAGCGGGACACGTGCCGTGGTGCCAACCTCCAGCAGCGCCCCAAGGATCTGCCGCAGCTTTACGTGTGCCCCACAAAACGTCCCTGCACCGGCTCCTGGGAGCCCAGCCACAACCGCGACGGACACAGGGTTAGACCAGCACCGGCTGCAAGTCCCCTTTGAAGTATTTCCCTCTCCGCAGCCAGAGCTTTAAGTTCTCTTATTTCAGTTTCTCAAACTGGTGGTTTTCTGTTTTGCCTTTATGTTAACTAAACTGAGTCCTATATTATTTTTAGCTCTGTACTTTCAGAAGTAATATATTTTTTACTATTTGCAGGTATGGGAAGGGCTGCTGCCAGCAAATAGATGATGAAATATCAGGCAAAGATTTCAAAACCTAAGTGACTTAAGAACATAAGTGCCATTTTCAAGAGTAAGAGAGGTGCTTAGATGATGACAAGCACCATTTTTAGTAATAGATTTTAAAAAGTAATTACTCACCTAAGGATAGTGCGTATGACTTTAAAAAAATTCTCAACAATTAGCATTAGCAATTAATAATATTTTAAATGTTTGATTTCAACTGTGCTCAAGAATTCATTTGTTTAGTCATGGGAGAAAATACTCCTCTGTACCTTGAGGTACCACACATCTCTGGATATCCTAATTCTGAACAACTTAGCAGTGTTACAGAAAGTAAAGAGGACTTGGACTTCAGTCATGAGTGTGTTCTTGAAAACTTTGTCTGAAATAATTTCGCCCTATGACTAAATTTTGCATATATCTCCCCAGTTTTTCATTAGTGGGTGAGAAAGAAAGTGAATTGTGTCCTAAACCACACAAAAATGTGAGACCGTACCAGTATGTGCACCGTCCATGTTTTATATCTCCTTTAATTACTGAACAACCGTGACTATAGAGGGGGAATATCTTGCCAAATTAGTAGCCTTCAAACTGTCATGTTTTATAAAGAGTAAATGATAAAAGAAATGTAGCACTCATTCGTTAGTCATTTTTATGGGTGGCTTTAAGCTGTTTTGTGTGTAGACTCCAGTTGTTGGTATTATTTCCACTACAAGAAAAACAATTTGGCTGCTGCTGCAACATTTTAAGCTTTCACTGTTACTATAAAAACAATCCCCAGGAGATTTTTTTTTTAGCCTCCTTGTATTGCTGGTTTGCAAGGACTTAGGAAGTAAAAGTTTAAAACTGCCTGGTAACAGACAAATCACTTTAAAAAGCCAGCATTGTACTGGCCTGGGAGTGCTACAGGAAAAGCTACTTTAAAAAAAAAAAATGGAAAAGGCAACAGTACAAAAGCTAAGCAAGCCTAATTATTTTTTAAAGAAATATATGGAGGTCATCTAAAACTGTGAATGCATGAGAGGGCTTTTCCTACATCTGAATTGTCAGATCCGTGTTGGAACACGCATCCAGGCAGAGACCGGCTTCGTGACGCTGCTCCCAGTAGAAAGGCATCCTGGCATTTGAGTAATGTGCTTTAAAACAACAACGCACGTTTTCTGAACACATTAAGGCTGAAGTTTTCAAGGTGGGCTGCCTAGACCTAGACCTCTCTCGTGACCGCACAGGGCTCCGGGGTCAGGAGCTTTGGTGTAGCCAAAATTTTTAAAAATTACACACTTTTAGCAACTGCAGCTAAAATTTTGTGCTTTTGTAATTTTGGTCAAGTGGAGAGGTATATCTATAATGAAAGTGTTGCCTGAGGTCTTCAAAATACTTAAGAACAATAGACAAAGACTTTAAGTGGAGAACAAGAAAGAGAGGAGCAGAAGTTCCACTGTGACTAAAAGGGATTTGGGTGTTCAGCTCCTACAAACTCCCTCGAAAATCCCAGTTCTCTTTCACAAACGGTGGCTGAATCTCGACAGATTTGGTGGTTCAGTTTGGCTGGTTGTCTGCATCCGCTCAGGCTGGAAGCTGGCCTGGGAATTTCGTTAGACCATGAGAAGTTTCCAGGAGAGTTTTCAGCTCTTGGTTCCCAGGTATCTGAGGCTTTGCCACTTCCACTTCCTGAAGCCAGAAAGCACAGAGACGTGCAACCGTTTGCGAAAAAGGCTGGCCAAACCCTTTCTGAATCAAAGGAATATTCATGTTTTGGATCAAAGACTGGGGGAAAGATTTGACTAGCTCCTGCTTTCTCTGTCCTGCACTGCCAATGTCTGGTCCTAAATTATATCCATTGGCCAACGCTGAACATCTTATTGAGGTTATTTTTTAGGACAAGTAAAATAAATAATACCAGGTTTTGCTCCTTAGGAGGAATCATGCAAAACCGTTCTTTAGCATACTTTTTTTTTTTTTTTAAGACTCAAAGTCTCCATTTTCAAATAAATGTGTCTAGAGCAAGGCTCCAAAATACATCTTGATGTACGCAGCCAAGCAAGCATCTTTCTACGGAAAACTGTTGAGCACCTGCTGCTCCTCCTGACACCCATCTCACTGCAAACTAAGTCACTTTTGTACAGGCCAAGCACCTCCATCTGGCCTCAAAGAACTTTCCAGGACTCGGAGGAAGGTAGAGACCTAGACATCGATGTTTATGTGTTTGCACTGGGGTGGCTCTCGGATCTCTAGCTGCACCGCGGGCATGCAACTAGCGTGGAGCAAAAAGACAGTCGCTGTGTCAGAGGGCTCACACTGAACGTGCCAGACTCCACATTACACTCTCAAAAGGCTAAAACAACGCCCCAGCAATTAGCACATGTAAAGCCCTCAGCTATTTATGTCCTAGGAAATAGCTTGCATTTTATTGTTTTTGGGTTAAGCCATTCCAAACGGCAAAGTGGCAGTTATTTGTCTGCCATCTATTGATGTGCTGTCTTGATCTTTAATCGAGGCCGAAGGGGATACATTTCCACCTTTAATCCTGCAAACTTTCTAATGCTTTCATGTACAAATGTATACAGTAACTTGGCGTTAGCATTCCACAAATATGCAAATTGTCTGTCAGATTGGACAGGCTGCATGCATTTGAAGTTGTGTTGACAGCCTACAGAAAAAAGACATTCTCAGCTCAAACATGAACAAGATGTTTATATCCTTTTTCCCTAAAAACATACATTTTATGTTTTAGGCAGAGATGGGAGCAAACTGCAGAATTTGGATCAAGACATCTTTTGCACCCATAAAATTTGGGGATGTCTGCATCAGGGGGTTTTGATTCAGCTGGCTCTTGGAAAGGGGAAATTCAGCTCAGATCTGGCTTGTGTTCCAGCCTTCGCAAAATACAGAGGGAATTTGCACATGAGCCTCGGTTTCCAAGTAGGTTAACGCATAAAAGCGGCTCAGAGGGTGTCATTATGCTCTAGATGCAGCGAGCTCTGCAGTTGGTGGCAACAGCAGTTACCTGACAAAGTACCATCTTGCCAGTCAACAGAAAAGGAAGCTGTAGAGCTCAGCATCCCTCCTGGCCTGGTGACACCGAACCAGAAACAGCAATGGTGAAATCTACTGGGTGCTGGTAACACAGGGAGCACTGATAGGCACAGATACAAAAGGCTGGGGCGTAGATTAATCTCTGCATCTACCTCCATAATTTGGACCCTCTGGAGCTCTCACCTGGGGGCTGCAGAGTCCCGCAGACCCTCCAATGGCAATGGTATGAACCCAGAAGAACTTGCATCCTGCTTTTAAGCACATGCCCTGTATCATGCAGCCTCATAAAAGCAAGGTGCTTATCTCCTTGGCTTCAACAAATTTCACAAACCAAGAGTCAATGTGTTTTGTCAGCAAGGTTATAGACAACCGTCCTCTTTGACTAAATATTTCTAGGTATTTTAATTAAAACAGATTTGGTACACACATGTAACTAATACTTGTCTAGATTCCCTGCCTTGAAATGAAGGCTGAACTCTCTCCCTTACTTCCAGCCTAGCACGTGGGTATAGCAAACAAGATGTCTATGGCTCTGGCATATTGTCCACTCCAGTGAAATATCCTAAATTGTGACTCGACAAGGAAAAAAATTGCTGTTTAATAACTAACTGCATTGAGAGCTGTGATTCGGATGGGAACCTTATCTAACAGCTGCATTTTGACACTCTGCAATCTGGACATCCTGTACAAAGCATCATAAGGTCAAGAGCAAAAGGGTATGTTTCTGAAGTAATTGTTCTTGATACACAGGCTTCTTCTCCAGCTCATAAAAAAATGAGTTTCACTGGTAAGGATCCACCAAAGAAAGCAGGAAACATCCCACATGGCATCAAGGCCCCATAAAGCTAAAGAACCTGTGAAGTAATGAGTCTCTTCAGAGTACAAGTTGAAATTCTGTCAATTAAAAAATCTTTGCTGTAGCAAACCACAGATGATTTGAAGGAGTGGAAAGTAGAAAGAGGGAAAATGAAGAACTTTAAATACAATTTATGAAAAACACCAGAGTTTTGCTTTCCGTATTGTCAGAAGACTGAAGGGAAAACATCAGACTTGGGATCCTCCACCAGTGACTAGCTAATTTCCCATGGCTGTGTAAGTTGGGCATACCCATGACACTGCAGGAGCTTGGGTACCAAGCACCTTGGCTTCTGCAGGAGCTCCCTGGGGATCCACTCCTTAGTTCCCACAAACCCACCCCTTGCAGCCTCCTGACTCATTCTTATTTACGAAAGCACATGCTTTAGGTTTTCCGTGTGGCAGGGAATGCTATGGAGCCTTGCTATCTGTGGGCTCGCTGGTTGCCTTCTGGCACTTGTGCGTTGACCAGTTTCTGGGTCACGTGCCAGAGCTGTCTGCTGCGGCACTGAACTCTGGCCAAAGACCCTCACTTCACATTCCAGCTTGGTGAATGCTGGATAACTGTTAACTTAATCAGGCAGGCAAAATTACTAACATAAGGCCATCGAGCACAGAAACAAGGTCACTTCACATCTCCCTGCAGAGCCTTGTAAGGCTGGAGCAGCTCAGAGCAGCAGGGGAGCTTGTGAAGCGCGTGTTGGTATTACGGAATTCAATCTGAAGTTATGCTAGCCCATATTTAAATGGCTATTTCGGAGGGTTAATTCTCTTGTATGGGTATGGATTGTTTGCCAATGGCAACAGTGCTGAAAAGATCGGCAGCGTCAGATGGAATACCTTCAAAGAATGTTATTTGATAGCTTCCAAAAAGTAAAGAAAGGACAACTGGTGCCAGAAGAATGGCTCAGAATAGGAATGAGGAACAATAAGTGTATCAGGAGCCTGGTTTGACAAACAGGAACATAAACACTTGCAGGATAGGGCCTCAGAGCTGCTACAATGCCAATGATTCGTGTGGTCTTCAAGAGAGTTGACAGCAGGAACTACGCCTTTGCTTACTTCATAAGAGCAGATAACTCAGCAAGAGCGGAGAAATCATTTGACAGAGGCCAGATTCAGAAGGCATCTGAAATGCCTTTCTTTAAAGATAATCATGTTAGGAATCAAAAGGGGTCTAATGTTAGAGACTTGCCTTTCAAACGCAACAAATGATTATACCTGTCAAGATTTATGGACAGATTTATTTATGTTGACAGAGGGACCACTAATAGTTTGACAAATGAGAAGTCTTGACAGATACAACAGATATGTTCAAGTATATTTCCTCCTGTTTGAAATAGGAAATGAGTGAGTTATGACAAGCCTGTAATGTATATTGATACGACTATTCCTCTGCTCCATCTACAGAAGTAGATGCATTTGACGGTGCTGGATACTGAGCTGGAAAGCCAGTTACAATTCTAATCACCAGCAACCCTCTACCCTCCTCCATCAAGAAAGTATCTAAAGTGGCTAATTTAAAGAAAACAGGAAGGAAAGCATTTCTAGCTGGTGGTCCAGGATGGAAAACTTACCTTCCAAAGCAAGGCAAAAATATGGAGGAAAGAAACAGTAGTACCTCAGGAAGCTTTGTATTTAGAATGATTCTAGGCAAGGACTTTTAATGCAAATTCACAGCAAACCTAATACTCGCTGTACCCTCAAGACTTTCTGCTCCAGCCAAGAAAGCAGATCTATCCCCAGGACTGCTGCAATCCTACAGCAGGGAACAATTCTGTGCTAAAACCCAGTTCAGAAAAGGTATAGAAAAGCTATCGCTGTGCATTAGTGCCTGATCAAAGGCTGGTCCACCGAACGGAAAGACACCTACAGCTTCAACGGACTTTGCCTCAGGCTCTGAGATTTTTTAGGAGCTTTCTGTAGGAGTGTGCAACTACTACATCTCCAGCTGTGAAACAGAACAATCCCTTAAGTGTTGCTCTACCATACAGCAGTCTTTAAATGCTACTTTCACTTAACAGACAGTGCGTGACTCCTTATTTAAGTACAAACTTTCCAACCTTCTCACACTGTGGCTGGCTCTGGACAAACTAAGCAGGGCAAGACTGGAAGGAGAACCCCACTTCATTGCTCGAAGGGCTGCCGTCCTCGCCAAATGGGAGCGTGGTGAATGTTGATGGAACAACGTTTGGTACGAGACCAGTGTCTGTCGTGTGCAGTTGGTTTGGGCGCCAGAACCCACATTTTCAAACAACAATGGGCCGAATTACCATGTCCCCCAAGGCTTTGCAATAAACACAAACAAGCACTTAGACAAACACATGCTCTTGTCACTCAGCAATTAAACCGTTTCCTGATCCCTTAATAAAAGCTGATCAAGTTTCCACATATTAATGTGACTTTGCACACTCGATTGGTTTATCGCATTAAGAACCCATTCTGTGTCTTTGGCCAATTAAAGCCAATCTGGCGACCATCCCTGGAGATCCTCTCAGGAAGGGGTAGGTAGCAGGCATTTTTGAGCCAGGAGTATGTCTGACATAGAAATGCATTTAGCTGAAGCACAATGGGTAATGTTGTTCATGCAAAAACATTTTGGTGTTTCAAAAAACCATTAGAGCGCATCAAGGGAGGACTGGAGTTTTGAAAAAGAATGAACCTTGACAGGCTAAACTAACTCCTGCTCTTTCACCAGCACACTCGCTTGCCTGGAAAACTCCAGAAGGTCTATTAATTATTTTGGATTTGTTTGTAGAAGTCATCTGAGCTGGCAATTGCCAATTGCATCAGTCTGTGACATTCCAGGGGCTGACGGTGCCATCTCCTTCATAGAAATCTTCTAAATTACTAATATACTGAAGTATCTCAGCTTATAACCCACTCTCGTTCTTTATCAATTTTGCATCTGCTTTTCCCCGAGGTTGAAAAACAAAGCACACCCCAAACACTTGCCTCCTTGCCAGTCATTTTGTGCACACTGTTCTTTGTTAAAAACAAACAAACAACAACCCAAGTCTGCTCTGTAATTACCAGACACAGCCATGGGAGTGGTTAATCTTTTAAAGTAACATTATGAATTGTAATACCAAGTGTATACTTCACTGTGGTAATCCTGCAGTAATGCGAGCAATATTAGCATGTTCTGGGAGGCAGAGCACTGCCAGGGGACCAGGGATGCTTGCAGGAGAAGAAAAGGGGAAGATTTCACAGTAATGAAAACGATGTTGTGTTTAGTCCCACAAGCTAAAAACAAACTAAATATTTATGATAAAGGAAAAGAATAAGGAGGATTATGGTGTCGTTCACTGTAGAATAAAATATTACCTAATCTAAACATTTACATAAATAGCAGAAGGATAATGCATGCTGAATTTAGATGGATCAAAGAGAGGAGGAAATTAACTGTAACAGCAGCGTAAGCATTGCTGTGTGCAGCAGTGGGTGCTCGTGGGACTGGGCACCTCCTCTTTCTGCACAACAGAGCCCACCACAGCAGGACCCCTGATGACGTTGGGCGCTACCAGACCTCAAATAAATAGAGCTACAAAGAATAAAAAGATATTTTCTTCCTCTTTGCTGGAAAAGCATCCAACTCCATCCAAGGAGATTGTTCTCTGGTGTAGACCTCTACCACCTGAACTGAAAACAAATGACATTATGTGACAGCACTGGCCGGCTGTTAGGGACTGTCCCAAAAAGAGATGGAGTGTAGGCACCCAAGTTCCCAGTTCCATTGCTGCCAAGTTGAGTTGGCAGCTGATTTTTTTGTTGTGCCTCATTTTTTTTTGGACTTCTGACTCCCTGGGGCCTCAAGCTTGGCTCTGGCCAGACCCAGAAACCTCACTTGGATGGAGCCGCCAGGCTCAGCACTTGTCCCCACCTGCGGTACCCGATGGGCAGAAAGAGGACACCATGCCACCAGTCCCCAAGCTCCAGGCTCTCCTCAGGACACAAAAGCAGAGTTAATTAATTAGTTATATTAAATTTCCAGTTAGAAACCCTTGTTCTTTTTGCATTTGGTTTCTACTTTGAAATAGAAAATAAATTTGGTAACATTTGAGCTAGCTTTATTTAAGCGTCTTAAAGAACATAATCAAGGGTAATGGTACTCCTCTAAAATCTGAACCCTCCTGCAGAATCCCATAACAAAGCTATCATTCTCCAATAATATTTTTAAAATAATTCAACAAATCTATGAAAAGAAAGCAACTTTATACACAGTATAAGTATTTCGTAAGGAGCAGTCTACAAAAGCGACACTGTAGAAACAGCATTGCAATGTACTACATCTAAATATTCTCCACCAGAATGATTCAGTGAGAGCCATGGTGGAGGTTTTAAGTAACGCCAACATGAGGGAGGACATTGAGTCACTCTGGTGTTCCCCTAAACCCAACCACTGAGCCCGTGACCAAGGACATTTTGCAAACAAATCAGACCCAAACTGGGATTCAAGCAAGTATGAGGCTGTGCGTTCCAGCACGGGTGGTAAACTACTGTGCAACTGTTTGAGGGAGAACTGATTTTCCTCTGGTTGAAATGTGTGAAGATCCCGTGGTTTATCCGAAGAAGTAAACCTAAAGATAACAGTTTGGTAACCCAGGGTGATGTTTACAACTGTACCGAATGTGACAGCTTTCAAAGTATTATGTATATTTCTAGGGCTGTACATGTACAGCTCTGACAGCATGTCAGTTATAATTCTTGTAAAAAAATGGATGTAATTTATTATGGTTCAAATATAGAATAAACTATATAAATGTTTTGCCATAAAACACTAATTTCCTCATTGCTGAGGGGCTCATCTGCATTCTAAATAGCGGTAATGATGTTTTAATTGAATAGGTTTTTCTTCCCTTTTACTGTCAGCTTCAGCATGACTTGCTAGGGTTAAAATAGATGCATGGAGCTAGAGGAAACCTCCAAACAATAGATCAGAGCCTTCACCACAAACAGGACAACTCTGCTACCAGAAGTTGGGGGCGAGCCGGGTTTGTGTGTTCTGGGGGAGCAGCGATGGAGGTTGCTCATGTGTGACTGATGGCACTTGTGAATAATACCAGTTGGCAGACATTAGTAACACTTTGTCTCACTTTTTGCTCAGTTGTTCACTTTTCTGCGTTTGTCATGTTTTCATGTTTTTCATAGGAGTTTTTCAGCTGTGCATCTTTGACACAAAATAGTATGAAATTTGATGCCTCCGATTGTGAAATATTTTCTAACTGGCAGTATATGACATTAGCACAAAACTTATCATATGGAATTATCATCTCTGAAAGTAGCTTGCTTTTCAAGCTCCTTTATTGCCTTATCCCATACACAGTAGGAAAATTTGTATGAATATTCGCACTTAATTCTAACTTCATCCTAATGTATAGCCAGAGAAACTCTACTAGACTAAGAACTGGATTAAACAGGGCTGGGATTCAAAATTATCTCTCCGTGGTTGAACCTTAACATGAATATTGAAATTAACTGCTGCAAGACTTAATACAAGAAAAAATGGGCAGAAGACTTAAAAGTACAGGAGAAAAATGACCAGAAGAACTAAAAGAACTACTTGCTTTTATTTCCCAGTGAGTTATCTATAATTTTTCACCTGTCCTTCAGTTATATACAGGTCTCATCTATAAAATAAAGTGCAAGTGACACATGAGGTTTAAACTACATTTGTGGTTCTTTTTAAACTGGGAAACTGCCTGCATCTGGACCCTTCAACTAAGTGCTGAGAGGTTTCCTAAAAAGTTTTATTATTCTTAGGCTTCCTGGCTTTTATATTTGATTGTGCCCATGAGTTTCTGAATATCACAGACAAACAGGGATCATAGAATCACAGAATCATAGAATGGTTAGGGTTGGAATGGACCTTCAAAGCCCACCCAGTCCAACCCCCCTGCAAGGAGCAGGGACATCCCCAACCAGATCAGGTTGCTCAGAGCCTCATCCAACCTGGCCTTGAATGTTTCCAGGGACAGGGTATCCACCACC